>NW_012106253.1:1458006-1474117 GCF_000951045.1 Mandrillus leucophaeus
TTTCTTTCTTTCTTTCTTTCTTTCTTTCTTTCTTTCTTTCTTTCTTTCTTTCTTTCTTTCTTTCTTTCTTTCTTTCTTTCTTTCTTTCATTCTCTCTCTCAATGATGGTCATTCTAATGGGTGTGAAGTGGTGTCTCATTGTGGTTTTGATGGGAACTGATTATAGTGTATGGGATTAAAAATGTATAAATGATGATAGGAAATCTTCCCTGAGTATTTTAGTCAGCTATGGGATGATATATTAATTTAGTTTTATTCTAAATTATTTTTTCACCAAAAAACAGAAAAGTACTTACAGTTCAAAATATTGCTTTTCCTTCTTCACCTTCTGCAGATGCAGAATAATGGCCAATATTTCAATAGTTTTCATTTGCAACTTTGTTCAATGAAGTTTCTCAGGTTTCCCTTAACATTTGAGTGCTATCATCATGCAGTGGTTAAGAGTATAATTTCTAGAGCCAAGTTATTTCAGTTCAAAGCCTGGCTCTGACACTTACTAGCTGTTTGACTTTGGACAAGTGACTTATTCTTTCTGTGCCTCAGTTTCCTCTTCTGTAAAATGGGGATAATATTGGTCCTACCTCAGAGGGGTGTTGTGATGATTACATAAGTTAATATATGTCAATCACTTGGAACAATTCCTGGGACATAGTAAACACTAAATGTACTAGTTGTTATTATAGTTAAATTAGAATCCCATGAATCATTTGGTAACAGTACATCATTTAAATGTACTTAGAAACTATGTTGTCTTACCCGGATCTCAAGCAAGGGAGTAAAATGGTTTTTCATTATGGCTCTTGGAGAAGAGCCTATGGCTTTGAACAGAAGAGTTTATCTGGTCTGTGTTGGTCAATAAAAAGTAGTTGAAAGTCACCTTCAGGACTTCTCTTAAGAGTAACTAATCTTTTGACACCCCAGGGCCTTGAATCAATGGTTGCAGATCAATATTTTCTATATTCAGTTATTGTTTCCTTTCACCTTATACACTATGGGCTGAAAATCAACACACTGTAGCCTGAGAAAATCAATGGAGTACATTTGTGGTTTAGAGAACACTGGATAGGAGACATATGTCCTTTTGGAAAACACATACAAAGGAAATTATGTAGACACTTTCTCAGAGGAATCCTAAAGTAATTACTGGATGAATTTGTGATCCGAGAGGTTTCTCCTCAATTACACTGAGAGCGCACATCAATCACTTACCTTGCAGTAAACAGGCTATCTCAAGCATCCAAATAAAGACACCAAGGTTGTCCCTGTTAGAGTAATTGGCTCCAGTGGGCCAAAACTCAGAATTTACAAACCGCTTCTCATTTCTGGCCCATTTGGGCTTGATTTTCAGGGATGGTTACTGCTTATTGCTTTTAAAAGAATCTTATTTCAGCAGTCTCAAGGAAACATGTCTGAGTGGTTTTGAGCTTTCTGTTTTAGTGGAACCAGATGAATTACTATCAGAAGCTAATTCACATTGTGAGTTATGTTTCTGTACCAACATGCACTCCCTCTTGGGGAATTAAGAAAGCACTGCTTTGGTTTTAAAGTCAAGACCTCAAGAGTGCTGGTTGGCCCTTATACTAGGGAGTTAGTTCTGCAATAGCCTTCAAGAAATAAACACACTTCTGTGGTTTGGATGGGGAGTGGAATTTAATGCTGTATTTTCTGAATTCCCAAATGCTGTTTACCAGGTGAAGATCATGTCAAGATAGATGTGCTATAAGATTTTCTTAAGTGAATGATCATTCCTTTCACATAGGAGAAACCTGGAGAGGCAGAATTTGTATCTGCATTTTCTGAATGTACTAGAATATTGAAGATGGGTTGCTTATATTGCCATTTGCAAATCAGAGTCACACAGTTATTTAATCTTAAACAATTAAGGCTCAGACTAAGACTTATCCCTACTTCACTGTGTAGCTATCAGCTAGCATCTGAGCTAGCTCAGGCTATGCTTCATTCTAGCCATGACATTGGGCAACTCATTCATTCAGTCATTTATTCATTGTGGAGATATGCTATATTTTGAGTGGCAAGTAGCGGCTGGAAATACAGCAGTGAACAAAAAGAAAATCTGGTCCTTTATGTATCTCATAACCTTGTTGGAAAGAGTGACGTTGTCCAAATCTGAACCAAGGCAGTTGAGCTAACAAAATATCACAGCCTGGGTGGCTTAAACAACAGAAATTTATTTTCTGACAATTCTGGAGGCTCAGAAGTCCAAGATCAGGGTGCCGGCTGATTCCTTTCCTGGCGAAGTTTCTCTTCCTGGCTTGCAAGTGAACGCCTTCTTAATGTGTGGAGATAGGAAGGGAAGTGGGGGGGTGGAGAGAGAGAAAGAGTGAGAGAAAGTTCACTGATGCCTCTTCTTGTAAGAGCACTAATCTCTTCATGAGAGCTTTACTCTCATGACTTCATCTAAACCTAATTACCTCCCAAAGGCCCCATCTCCAAATACCATCACATTGGGGGTTAGGATGTCAAGATATGAATTTGAGGGCAGGTCATAATTCTGTCCATAGCAGGGATATAAAATACTAAATAAGCAAGTACACAATGGGCCAGATGGTAATATACACTACAGAGAAAGATAAAACAAGGTCCCGGGAGAGTGTTGATGGGGCTGCTGTGTTATGTAAGATAGTCATGAAACGCCTTTCTGATAATGTGACGTTGTAAACTGGGACTTTAGTCTTGACTGACATGGAGAATCATTGTCAACTTTTGGGCAGTGGAGTGATGTGATCTAACTTATGTTTTAGGTGAATCCCTTTGCCTCTTGTATTGGAAATAGATTTGGAGGTGGGGTGAGTTAGAAGACCACTGCAGAAATGCAGGCAGGAGTTTACAAAGGGCTACAGAGGCAGAGGTAATGAGAAGTGGTCAGATTCTTAATATATTTTTAGCATAGAACTGATAGGATTTGGTGATGGATTGGATGTGGGATGAGAGAAAGAGAAAAATCAAGGATGATTTTGTTGACATGAGCAACTGAAAAAAGAAAGTTGCTATTTCTTGAGATGGGGAAGAGCGAGGGACAAATTTTTGTGTGGGGTATTAGAGTTTGGTTTGGCTATTAGACATGACAGCAGAGAAGTCAAGAGGGCACTTGAATACAGGAGTACAGAGTTTTGGGGCCGAGTCTGAGCTGGGGATCTATATGTGGGAGTCATCAGAACACAGACCTACTCAAAGTCATGAGACCCAATGGAGTCAGCAAGGAGGTCCCAGGACTGTCTCTGGGAGAGGAATAGGAAGCATCAAAGCTGACAGAAAGAAAAACCAAGTAAAAGGTGACAAGAGAAAGTGGCATTTCAGAATCCAAGGGAAAAAAAGTATTCTGAAAAGAAAGATGTAGCCAACATGTCAAATACTAAAGGTTTTTGTTTGTTTGTTTTTTCAAGCAGGGTTTCACTCTGTCACTCAGGCTGGAGCGCAGTGGCATGGTCATGGTTAGGGAGCCTTGACCACCCGGGTCAAGTGATCCTCCTGCCTCAGTCTCTCAAGTAGCTGGGACCACAGGTGTGCACCACCAGGCCCAGATCTTTTTTCTTTTCTTTTTTTTGGTAGAGATGGGGTTTAGCCATGTTGCCCAGGCTGGTCTCGAACTGAGCTCAAGCAATCCTCCCTCCTTGACCTCCCAAAGTGCTGGGATTACAGACATGAGCCATTGCACCCAGCCTGCTAAAGGTTTTAGTGAAGAAATAATAGTGAAGTTCTGTATAGTAGACTGTCCATTGCCCACCTGGCATCGTGTAAAGCTGGAACTACATTTCCCCGGAATCCCCTTCCCTGTATGGTTCTTAGTTGGGCAAGAAAGACACTTGCATTGAGATTTGGAAGACAGTGGTGAAGCAAAAGCCATGATTCACAGGAAGTCATGGCAGCCAGTTGCAGTGGCTTTGCAGGTTTCTCCAGAGCTCCCATGTGGTAGCTGTGATGTTCAGGTGCAACCTGGAAGTTACCTGGGTTTCCCGGTGAGCTTTGGTTGCTTCTCCCCATTCACTGGTTTAGTTTAGGGCCTGGCAACGTTGTCCAGTCTTTTGGCTTTCATGAGGTACATTGGAAGAAGAATTGCCTTGGGCCACACATAAGATACAGTAACAATAACGATAGCTGATGAGCTAAAAAAAAAAAAAGGCCCATGCATAAATTTCATAATGTTTTAAGAAAGTTAGGGACTGTTTTCCTTCTTTCGCTGCAGTCTTTAATTCCTGTGTTAAACTCCTTTTTTCTTAATACTTGTAGTAACTGTTTTCTGAGCAAATCCAGACTGATAAATTCTGTTTGGATCTTTATAGGGTCACTTCAAAAATCCTAGACACTTCTTAGGATTTAAAAGGCAGTAGAGCCCCTGACTGCCTTTATAAATTCCTCTTTTATTTTGCTCTAAGAAATGTTGAAATGAGTCAAGGACAAACATTAAGTAAACCCAAAGGCTACACAACTCCTTTACCTCAGGGAATGTACTCATTTCTCCTGTCTCTAGCTTATTGGACAATCTGCCTGCAATACAAAATACCCAAAATTTGATTGTGAGTTTCCCTTCCCTGTCAAGTAAAACCCTTTATTTCTCAGATAAGTTTAAATTCTTCCTCTCATTAATACTGTCTTCTTCCCTGCAAAAGTTAAAGCACACCTGGCTATTAAATCTTCCTTCTGTTTTTTTTTCAACAGATAAAGTGCAAAAAGTGGATTGGCATCTTCATAAAATTACAGCTCCACAATCTCTCTCCTCCCATTTCATGTTATTTTGTTCAGTCACAGTCTGAGCATCTCCCTCATAGACCAGGAAGAGGCCTGGCTACTTCTTAGGCATGAGGGGGTGCTCAGTCTTACTCTAGATCTATTGCAGAATTTTAAAAAGGAATCTCCATGTGTTACAGTTTTCTAGTCTCACAGGTCATGCACACATAAGAACTCTGCATCAGTCCTCACCCACAGACTTTAAAAAACACAAAGAAATCTGCAGACCAAACAAGCTCAAGTAGCAGTTTACAATGTGGACACCTAATCTGTGACTGGATTTTCAAATGATCTGAGAATTTAATTGTATTACATTTTAGATCCACATGAATCTTATCAGCCATAGATTATGACAGAAACAATATTTTTTGGGGAAGAAGGTAAACAGAGGAAATGGTAGAGAGAAGATCAGAAAGGTTTTTTTGGCCACAGTGTGGCCATGGAGCCAATTAAATGATGGCAGTTGGCCAGTGTAGAGAGCCTGTGAACTTAAAATTCAACTGAAAGAGAGATCAACACAAGTGGTAGCATCTGACATGTGGTATTCTGTACTTACTTTTTTAACTATAACAACTTGAAGATGATTCATCTTGGTACATATAGAACTGCATCGGTCTTTTTGACAATTGTATAGTAATCTTTTGTTTGTTTATGCTATAATTTGTTTAACCATTTCCTTACTGAGTGACACGTTGTTGTAAAATCATTTTTTAAATCAAATACAATACTGGAATGAATGACCTTTGCATCATTCGAGGTTCATTCTGAAAAACAGAATTTACTTAGTATTTCAAACAGAAAAATTCAATATAGGTAACTGATTAGAATGGTCTTAGAGGTGTTGGAAGGGCAAAAGGAAGAAGGTTTAGGGGCCCTGGGAATAAAGGAAGATAGTGTGATAATCTGAGATCAGAAGCTGCTCATCCCCCCAGGGTAGAGGTGGCACTGTAGGAGATAATGGAGTTGGTTCTGACTCTGCCAGAGTTGTGTACCTAGATTAGAACTGAAATAGCTGAAAAGATGCTGTCTATCATGCTGGGGGGTTGGAATCCTTTTGCCACTACAGTTCCTGCCAGCCTCCCCTAGCAACTGCCACACTGCCAGGGCCAGAAGCAGAATGTTTGTCTCTTCTTGGACCAAGAAAAGACAACTAGAGCCTGTTGTTGGGAGAACCAAACAGGAAGTGGCTGACAAGACAGCCTTAAAAATGTGGTCTGCACACTTCCAGCTCCAGGCATACAAGCATAGTCTAGAAGGGTGGCTGTGTGCTGAGGAGCAGTGGGTCACTGAGTAGCACAATCTGTGCCTTAGAGTCCTTGGCACCCATCCATGTTCTTCTACCCTGATATGGTATGGCTGTGTGTCCCCACTCAAATCTCATATTGAATTGTAATCCCCACATGTCAGGGGAGGGCATGGTGGAAGGTAATTTGATCATGGGGGTGGACTTCCCCGTTGCTGCTCTTGTGATAGTGAGTTCTCATGAGATCTGGTTGTTTGGAGGTGCGTGGCACTTCCCCCTTTGCTCTCTTTCTTTCTCCTGCTCTGCTATGGTAAGATGTGCTTGCTTCCCCTTCGCCTTCTGCCATGATTGTAAGTTTCCTGAGGCCTCCCAGTGATGTTTCCTGTACAGCCTGTGGAAATGTGAGTGAGTCAATTAAACCTCTCTTCTTGATAAATTACCCAGTCGCAGATAGCTCTTTATAGCAGTGAACTCATATTTTGCCATTATTTGAGTATATTTTCAGGAAAAATTCCTCATGTGGAATTGCCCCGACAGTGAATAGGCAGGAAATTTTGAAAGCTATAACCCAAACTCCTTTTCCTAGAGGCGTACTTGAGAGTGCCTATTTTTCCATGCCCTTACCAAATCTGCATCTTCACCCATTCAGTAGAACTAGCCTTTAAACCCTTATCAGTCATGCTCCAAAGCCTCTGCTCTCAGGAAACACCACGCTTATCACCCCTGGAAAAAAACCAAAAATCATTCTTAAAAATGTCTGAAATTCTTAACTTAACTAGAATCTCATGGTTTGTAATATTAAAATAAGGACACACCCAGCAAGGTTAAGGCTCTCTCTCACTCATTCATACAGCCCCATGAGTTAGCTCAACAGCACGCTCTTGTAAAGGGAGGTGGCAGGATTTCAAAGGTTCAGTAGACATGGCCTAGGGCTGGCTCTGTAGTGACTGGAGCAGGAAGTAACTCTTCAGAGCTGAGTGGAAGCCCGGATGCCACCTGATCAAAACCCTTCATTGTGTTGCTGGAGAAAGAGGCCTAGAGAGGTTAATGACCGATGGGCAGAGCTGACCAGAAGAACAGGCTGAAGAGGACTGAACTTTCTGGAGTCTGATGGAGCATGTCTTATTCTTAGGCAACTAACAAATCAGGAGCACCAGAATAATTCTAGGGGAGAAAGATAAAATATTTAACAAAAATATTTACTGTTCATTATGGGAAAAATAAGGACTCTTTTGGACTTAGTTTATGGCATATGTCATTTGTATTTTGAATTTCATATTGGTGAGGGGCCACCATTCACTGTTTACAGCCTCCGTAGGGCCTGGTTCAGCCTGAAATCTAGGTCTCTTGATCCAGTGCTTTGTTCCTTCTTTCTCCACATGCCATCTCTGTTTGAGCACCACTAGACATTATAATACACCAGGAGAAAGTGATATTTCTGGTTCTTCACTATTTATTCTGATTTTAGGTGAAATGAATGGTGAAATACACACATTATCTATTATTTTATTTATTTATTTTTGAGATAGAGTCATGCTCTGTCACCCAGGCTGGAGTGCAGTGGCGTGATCTTGGCTCACTGTAACCTCCACCTCCCAGTTTCAAGTGACTTTCCTGCCTCAGCCTCCCGAGTAGCTGGGATTTACAGGCGCCCCGCTGGGATTTACAGGCGCCCGCCACCATACCTGGCTACTTTTTGTATTATTATTATTATTATTTTTAGTAGAGACAGGGTTTTGCCATGTTGGCCAGGCTGGTCTAGTACTCCTGACCTCAAGTGATCTGCCCGCCTCAACCTCCCAAAGTGCTGGGATTACAGGTGTGAACCATTGTGCTGGACCTCAAATTATTTAAAACACATTTTTAGAATTCCTAAAAATTTTCAATGGGACTCAAAATTTCAAACATCTCAAATATCAAACTTTATAAACCTAGAAAACCTCAAGTAATATAAAAATTTATGAAAATAAGTAAGCATACATTATAGTAGTATAAATTATTCATCGATAAAATCTATAAAATAATGTCTTTTTTTCTTTCTTCTTTTTCTTAGCTATGGGGTCTTGCTATATCGAACAGGATGGTCTCCAACTCCTGGAGATTGCTTATCTTCCTAGCTCAGCTTCCCAAGCAGCTGGGACTGCAGGTACATGTCACCACTCCTGGCTCAGACATTTTCTTTTGACTCTGTCTTCAAGTCACCCCATCTCCTAAGAGTACCTTTTGAAAATTTTTGTACAAGTTTTTTTTTTTTTTTTTTTTTTTAGAGTGGCACTCTTTTTATTATGGTAAGCTGTTCTATTTTGTTTTGAAGACAGCATTTCTGGCTTGTCTTTGTTTTTCTTAGTTTCATCATGCACAGACTGAGACTTATGCTTTCAGTGGAAGCTTTCCAATTGTACATCTGGCTGCTCGTTGCAACCTTGATGTGCATAGACCCGTCTAGATGTAAAAAAATGAACACAGATTTGTTTTGTTGCATAAATTAAAAAATGAGTCATTGATTTTTGAATACATAATTTAGATTTCATGTTTTTTGGAAATATGAAAATACCAGCATCGTTCAGAACTAAGTATGTGTTTCAATACTTAAGAATAACATAGTTTACCAGAACTGAACATGGCATCATAAACACTAAGTACCATACTATCAGTTTTTGATCCTTTTTCTTCTTTTTTGTCTTTCTGCTTCTTGCGCTTATAATTCAGACTTGTAAAATAACATGAGTGTGGCTGAATTGTGAATTATGTAGACCCCCATGACTGGACCTGAAAACTTGACCACTTTTAGGACCACTTTTTCTTTGCCGAAGTGCTAGTTTACATTTAAGCAACTGACTTAATAATGAGCTTTTTGTATTGCAGCATGTCTACTAGTCAATGTATGAAAATATTAATTTTATATATAGTTCTTATCTACACTACAATAAGAAAAGTTGGACAGAAACTTAACTGGTGAACAAGGATAAGAATCTAAATCTTTTTTTTTTTTTTGAGACGGAGTCTGGCTCTGCCGCCCAGGCTGGAGTGCAGTGGCCGGATCTCAGCTCACTGCAAGCTCCGCCTCCTGGGTTTACACCATTCTCCTGCCTCCCGAGTAGCTGGGACTATAGGCACCGGCCACCACGCCCGGCTAGTTTTTTGTATTTTTTTTTTTAGTAGAGACGGGGTTTCACCGTGTTAGCCAGGGTGGTCTTGATCTTCTGGCCTCGTGATCCGCCCGTCTTGGCCTCCCAAAGTGCTGGGATTACAGGCTTGAGCCACCGCGCCCGGCCAAGAATCTAAATCTTAACAACCAAATCGACAGCCCCTATTGAAAGCTCATTTGAGCTAGTGCATTCTGCTAAGTGATGGTGCTCTTTTATAAAAGTCATGTCACAAACTAAAACATTTGTCCAAATTAACTTCTCATAAACCTAGCCTCAGACGTGAAGAAACATCTAGTAAAGACTGTGTTTACCAGGGATGTCATTCCCTATCACATCCATGTCAGTGCACCTATCCTTGAGTTTCCTAAGTATTAGGGTGAACTATATGAAATTGCTTTGTTTTTGGAAAAAAACCAAAATAATCAAACAGCAGCAATTTCTTATGGCGTAACCTATACTTTGTTTCCTGAAGATGCTATTTCTAGCATATTTTTCTTTCCAAATATTTTTGGGAATATTTGTAATAAAAAATAAGCATAGTTTACCTATTTTGGTCTCTCCTACCTGAAATTATCATAGTAGAAGCTTAATTAATGAATATCCACTGGAATCAGATGTTGGGAGAAAGTGGCCAAAGGAAGCTGCCTCTGGGTATCACCGTCCAGATCCCCGTCATAGTATCTTTCCAGAATCTTAGGGATGGCGGTACCGTAGGTGAGGCTTCCGAGATATTTGTGGCTGTCCTTGACATCCTGTTCACCATTTTTTTTTTTTCTGGTTATAACACACAAGCTCCAAATAATCTACATTAAAAAGCCAATATCTAGTCCTAAACAGCACTTTTCATTCATAGTTGAAAGAACCTCAGTGTCCCGCTGTCAGCTCTGAAAATAGGCTGTAGTAAAATAGAATTACATACCAAGTGCAATTAAGAACAAACCAGCCAACTTGGTGCAAAGTTTCAGCTTTTTTTAGGAAAGCAAGACTTCTTTTGAACCATTTGCTTTAAAATTCTAATGTTATTGTAAAAATATTTACTTTAATAACTCAAAAGGTGCTGTTTATTTTATAACATAGTTGAATACATTTTCCTTCATCAATAGTTCTCTTTATAGTTGTATAAATATCAGCTTGTGTGTATGCCGTTACTTTTATGGTACTTAAAATGAAAGTGAAGGAAAGCACTGTAATTGGGGTCAGATAATTTTATTACGAAATGCATGCTGTAGTTTAGTGCATACATTAAAACATCATACACTAGGTTTAAATTTCTAATTTCATTTTTGTCTGAAATCAGAGAAATTTTATCTAGACTATCAGGCCTAAAGAAAACAAAAACAAATACAAAAATACAAAAACTCGCACTATAACAAATCTCATGTATTCCTTTATAGTGGAGAGAATTGCTTTGCAAAGTAGTCCGGGTCCCACTGGAAGGACCCCTTTCCATACACCGTAGCAATTCCGTAGCAGCCTCGACTCTCCCCTCGACGGACGGCAGATGGCGCTGCGCTTCTCTTTTTGCCGCCTCGATGACGGGACAGGAACCCAACTTTGGCAGAGCTGAGTTGAAGATTGCTAGCGACCTATTCGGAACTGGGTGAGCAAAGGAAACTACGCATATAGAATCACACTTTACCTTGCTTCATACCGATCTGTGCTCTGGAGAACGTGCAGTTTCTGTTATCCGTGATCCCGGGGGCTGCGTGTGTTGGATTAACCGGGCTCATTGCCTCTTACAAATTGCTTGTCAGGAGAAGGTAGCTCGGGGCAGGTTGAAAGACTGTTATCAGCAGCACTCAACGAACATCAGCAAATGGACACTCTCTGCTTCCTCATAATCAATTTGTATTTATGAAAGATCCCTTGGTGCTCTTTAGTGGGCTGCGGTGAGAAGATGTGATTTGGAACTTTGAGAAGTTTGTGGTCAAGAAGGTGACCTGCAGATAGTCAGTCAAAACTAAACAACCACAGCCACACTTCTCTGCGTTCCTGCTTCATCCACTAATTGTGTCCAGGGCTCCCCAGCAATCTCTCCTCTCTTTAGTCTTTTGGTTTGTGTCTGCTTTCTCCTTCTAGGTCTGTTCCTTTGGCTAAATTTGCATGTGTTGACCTTGGCAAACAGATATATTTAGCTTTATTTTCTTAAATAACTTTATAGAAATGCTTTTTTGGTGGGAAAATGATGACATTAAGTATAATAATCATGTAGTTTTCAGCTAGTTGGGATCTTAGGGATTATTTAACTCAACTGATTAAATAATACTATGAGAAAGTGGCACCTGGCCATGTGCAATGCCATGCTCAGTTCACATAGAGGCAGAGTGAGAACTCTGACCCAGGTTTCTTGAGGATCAGTCTAACAACCCATCTGACGTTATGCTCGATTGTATTTTTAAACAAGTACAGATCATAAATGCCAGGGTTAATTTATTTCCCTGCCACGCAGATCATGGATGGATTTTGGTCACACTCATCACACAGCCATACATGCAAATCCCTCCCCACCATTCCCACCAGAGTCAGTGGCTCGGTTCTCTTTGCTGCTGTTCCCTTTGTTCACACCTATACCAGGCACTAGCCCCGTTGTGCTGGAGTTTCCTCTCTAGATATGAGATTGCTGGGAACAGGCATGCCATCTCACTCATGTTTGTGCCCTCTGTGCCCTGCATAGTGCCTGACACCTCATAAGCTCTTGGAAATGTTGACTGAATGAATGAACTTTTGATGGAGACTACCTTGAACATAGCAAACCAGGGTGCGGTGAGAAGCCCTCCTCAGGCTCTGGACATAGAGACATGCTGGGAATATAAGAGAAAGCCTTGAATGTATAGCTAAGCTTGAAAGTGAGAAAAGACACCCTTACATGCTAAAAACAAAAAACAAACAAACAAACAAACAAACAAACAAACAAAAAAGCAACAGCCAGAGTTCAGAATGCTGCAGAGTAGAAGCAGAACAGAATCCGAGTAGGTGGCGGGAAAGGAGACATTTTCAGCAGGATGAATTGCAAGTGAGTTTGTATCCATAGAACCTTAGAGGACAGGCAGCCATTCTATGTACCTGAGCTTTGTTTTATATCTGGATGCAAGGCCCTGGCACTAGGGCATAAAAAGTTGCTTGATGACCGTGTGCTCTGGGAACCCCTTGTTTTGTGGATCTCTAAGGTGCCACATAAGCTGCTTTGGCTAAGTATTTTGGAGGGTAACTGATGCTAGAGACAATCCAGTAAGTCAGCGAAGGACAGGGGTCCCTGAAGTCACTTTAAACAACTGTGGTCTCTACAGGAAACAAAGGAAAAACCAAAAATTAGCCAACAGGTTGTTTAATAAACTAAGTGTCTTATACCAGATGAGGCTAGCCCATTTACCTCAAATGTGTAGTTTATGGATGTTTGTCATCCTGTTCTTTTTTTATTTGTGTAATGGGAAAAATTTGCAATCACAAAATACGTTCTGCAAGAGATTTCATATTTCATTAAAAAATTCAACAGATACATGATTGTGAGTGCTCTATATCCCAGGGTTTGGAAGAAATTTACAGTCATTATTGGGGTTCCTTCCAACTCCCTTGGGTTGTATAAGAATATGGTTTGGATTTTTGTCCCCACCCAAATCTCATGTTAAATTGGAAGAGGTTCCTGGTGGGAGGTGATTGGATCACGAAGGCTGATTTCTCCCTTGCTGTTCTTGTGGTAGTGAGTGAGTTCTCATGAGATCTGATGGGGTTTAAAAGTATGTGGCACATGGCCGGGTGCAGTAGCTCACGCTTGTAATCCCAGCACTTTGGGAGGCCAAGGCGGGCGGATCACGAGCTCAGGACATCAAGACTATCCTGGCTAACATGGTGAAACCCTGTCTCTACTAAAAATGTAAAAAATTAGCCGAGCGTGGTGGTGGGTGCCTGTAGTCCCAGCTACTCGGGAGATTGAGGCAGGAGAATGGTGAACCCAGGAGGCGGAGCTTGAAGTAAGCTGAAATTGCACCACTGCACTCCAGCCTGGGTGACAGAGCAAGACTCTGTCTCATTTAAAAAAAAAAAAAAAAAAAAAGCATGGGGCACATCTCCCACTTTGTGCTCTCTCTCTCCTGCCACTATATGAAGAAGGTGCTTGCTTCCCCTTCACCTTCTGCTATGACTGTAAGTTTCCTGAGGCCTCCCAGTCATGCTTCCTCTTAAGCCTGTGGAGCTGTGAGTCTAGTAAACCTTTTTCTTCATAAATTGCCCAGTCTCAGTTTTTTTTTGTTTTTTGTTTTTTTCATGATTTCAGCTTACTGCAACCTCTGCCTCCCAGGTTCAAGTTATTCTCCTGCCTTAGCCTCTTGAGTAGCTCGGATTATAGGTATGCACCACCAAGCCTGGCTAATTTTTGTATTTTTAGTAGAGAAGAGATTTCACCATGTTGGTCAGGCTGGTCTCGAATTCCTGACCTCAAGTAATCCACCCGCCTAGACCTCCCAAAGTGCTGAGATTACAGGCATGAGCCACCACACCTGGCCTCAGGTAGTTCTTTATAGCAGCGTGAAAACAGACTAATACATATAAGAAGAAAGGCGGCTTAGTGGTGTCTTACTTTATGGGGAGGATCATCCAGCCTCAGTCCAGCATGGTCACAGCTGGCTTCTGCTCTGCCCAAACTAGGTGCCTTGGTGGCAAGCAACTCTGTGACTTCTGGGCTAAGCTCAGGCACAAGAAACTTGCCCAGTTCTGAGAGCCCCACATTCAGAGGCCTGACCTGAGTGAGCCTTGACTACTTCCATTCCTTCCTTTCCTGTAGCATAAAATACGGAGAGGAAACACACAGTATAGTATTTCAGAATACTATCCTGCCCCACCTATAGGATAGGGATAATGACATCTGTCCTACTCTCCTTTTCTCAAAGGTGTTGACAGGATTGGGTGAGCTGGGTCTGCGCGAACACTTTTTCAGTTATAAAATGGTGGATGCTGCGGGAGCCGCAGCTCCTATGGGGGCTGAGACCTGTGGAAGATGCCATGTGGGGTCTGACATTGTCCACCCTAAGGGTTTTCCTCCAGCATCTAATGCATGCTTGTTTCCTTAGGTTGAACACCAGATGACCTAGAGGTGTTCATTTGTGTTTAGGGATTGTGTTGTCCAAAAATACATGCCTTCAAATCCTAGAATCACGTTCACTGAGGCGAGGCGGTCTTATGATGAAAGCATCTGAGAATGGAGTCCCGTGGAGTGAACGATGTTGTCATGTTTCAGATTGCTTTCGCAGTCCATGCCATGTTTGCATTAAAAGGATGGGTCAGGGGCCAAGAGTGGTGGCTCTCGCCTGTAATGCCAGCACTTTGGGAGACCTAGGCAGCAGGATCACTTCAGCCCAGGAGTATGAGATGAACCTGGACAACATAATGAGACCCCATCTCAACAAAATAAATAAAAATAAATAAGTAAGCTGGGCGCGGTGGCAGTGCCTGTAGCCCAGCTACTTTGGGGACTGAGGTGGGAGGATCACTTGAGCTTGGAAGGTTGAGGCTGCAGTGAGCTATAAGTAATCCACTGCACTCTAGCCTGGTGACAGAGCAAGACCTGTCTCAAGCAAACAAACAAACAAACAAACAAACAAAAGGATGAGTCAGAGATGTTGCCTGTACTATTTAAATGGTTCCTCCTGCTCACTTTTTTTTCTCTCTGTATTTTTCTCTCTTCCTTTTCTTTTTATTCCTGGAAAATTTATAATTGAATTCAAGTTAATCTGAATATGTGACTCCCCATATTAGAGAGAATCACAAGGTTTGACATCAAAAGACTTGGCTTCAGGTTCCAGGTCTGCCACTTACATGCTGAGTGACCTTGAGCAATCTTCAACCTTTCTCAGTGGCCTGTTTCTAACCTGAAGACTTTGGGCTGACAATGCTGATCTCTCGGTGGAAATGAAAGGCAACAGCGAGGTCATATGTATGGAAGCACGTTGTGAATGTAAACTGCTTGACAGGAGTTAGTTATTGTGGCTGATGGTGCTTTTTTGCTGTTTTTGACCTGTATCTTTAATATCCTGTGACTGCTGGACAATCAGCAGCTGGTTAGATAGTCTTTTGTCCCTCACCCAAGAGTTTTGGAATGATTAAAAAAAACAAATTAACTCTTAAATCCATGGAAAGTAAAAACTGTGTTTTTGTTTGTTTGTTTGTTTGTTTGAGATAGAGTCTTGTCCCATCTCCCAGGCTGGAGTGCAGTGGTGTGATCTTGGCTCACTGCAACCTCTGCCTCTCGGGTTTGATCAATTCTCCCAGCTCAGCCTTCCGAGTAGCTGGGATTATAGGTGTGTGCTTCCATGCCTGGCTAGTTTTTGTATTTTTAGTAGAGACGGGGTTTCACCATGTTGCCCAGGCTGGTCTCGAACTCCTGGCCTCATATGATCCACTCGCCTCAGCATCCCAAAGTGCTGGGATTACAGATGTGTTGCCACCTCACCCTGCCAAAATTAGTATTTTCAGTTTCTTGTACTGACTAGGGACACTGTTTAAGAGTCTGTTTAAAACTCTCCAGGGAGCACAGGTCTCCCCTAGGCTCCCTCTAACCTGAGGAAAAGGGGCTTTGAGGAGGGTGTAGGGCTAAACGGGTTTCCAGGGATACACCTGGGCTGCAAGGCTCCAGGGCAGGGGTGTGGGAATGGTGGTGGGGCCAGCAGGTTACAGCCTCGGAGCTGACTGCCATTCTCCCCTGCTAGCCTGTGAGGCTGGTGTCATAAGAAGGCCTGAGCTGCTTCCAAGTTGGTCCAAGTTACTTGGAGGGACTCTTGCCCTCTGACATCTGGGGGCTGGATAACAACAGAATTTATTATCCAAACCTGGACATGAGTGGGAAAGGGTCTGTTATGAATACTTACACAGGACTGGCCCAGGCAAACCAAGACAGGGGTCACCCTACCCAAGAGTATGGCTTAGGGAAGACCCTTCTCTTGGTCCTCTCTCTCTTGATTTCCTTTTTCTTTTATTCCTTTTT
>NW_012106253.1:1475187-1476426 GCF_000951045.1 Mandrillus leucophaeus
TGGCAGTCAGCTCCGAGGCTGTAACCTGCTGGCCCCACCACCATTCCCACACCCCTGCCCTGGAGCCTTGCAGCCCAGGTGTATCCCTGGAAACCCGTTTAGCCCTACACCCTCCTCAAAGCCCCTTTTCCTCAGGTTAGAGGGAGCCTAGGGGAGACCTGTGCTCCCTGAAGAGTTTTAAACAAACTCTTACACCCTGCTCCTAACAGTGTCCCCAGTCAGTACAAGAAACACAAAATATTAACTTTGGGTAGGGTGAGGTGGCTCACGTCTGTAATCCCAGCACTTTGGGAGGCAGAGGCAGGTGGATCACATGATCCACCATGTCAAATAATAATTTATAAGAACTAACATTTATTAAACACTTATAATGAAAGCTTGCTAAGAAGTTTATGTGGATTATCTGACTTCATCCATGCAACCATCCCTCTAGGGGAGTTATTATTGTGTCCATTTTGCAGATGAAAAAGCTGAGGTTGGGAGGATAAGTTGCCAAGCTCTCACAGCCAGTAAGTGGCAGATCTGGATTTGAATTTGGGGTCTGCCTCGAGAACAAGCTTTTAACCATGATACTGTCAGCCACAGCCCCATCTGGAAGGAGCTTACTGCCCGGGAGAGACAGTGAAGGACACTTTGCTGTAGCTCTGTAATAGAGATATATCCACGTCAGAATAGGGGCACAGACAGGGAGTGACTCCTCTTGCTAGGAGGAGCTGAGCAAGCTGCAGGAGTGACATTTTTAGCTTCCTCATCTTGGCTACACTGTCTTGCTTCTGCCTGGCTTCGGCTTGCTTCCTCTCACTCTCTGCTGCTTACTCACCTCACAGTGTAACTAGGCTTCCCTGTGACTCCTCTCACCTCTTCCTAAAGGTGGGCAGTTTTCTTTTGCTGAACATCTGGAAATATGCCAATGCAGAGGTAACTCAAAAAGCCAACTAAGGCTGGGTACAGTGGCTCACACCTGTAATCCCAAAACTTTTGGAAGACAAGGCAGGCAGATCACTTGAGGCCAGGAGTTCAAGACAAGCCTGGCCAACATGGTGAAACCCTGTCTCTACTAAAAATACAAAGATTAATCTTTTCAAAAACCCCACAGAAATACAAACTACCATCAGAGAATACAATAAACACCTCTATGCAAATAAACTAGAAAACCTAGAAGAAATGGATAAATTCCTGGACACATACACTCTCCCAAGACTAAACCAGGAAGAAGTTGAATTCCTGAATAGACCAATA
>NW_012106253.1:1481606-1482223 GCF_000951045.1 Mandrillus leucophaeus
CTTCGTGGGCTCAGGTGATTCTCCCACCTCAGCCTCCTGAATAACTAAGACTACTGGCGTGCACGACCATGCCCGGCTAAATTTCTTTGTATTTTTTGTAGACTTGGGGTTTTGCCCTGTTGCCCAGGCTGGTCTCAAACTCCTGGGCTCAAGCAGCCCTCCCACCTCGGCTCACACCTGTGCTGGGATTACAAGTGTTAGCCGCTGTGCCTGGCTTTCCATTTTCTTCACATCTTTCCACCGAGTGGTGAGACCCTAAGAGCTAAGAGAAGAGTGGACCCAGGGAAGAGGCCACGAGGGGTCTCCCAGCCTGGACTTCTGGTCCAGGTGCAGCAGAATTAGGCATTTCACATAAGGCTTTCAGTAAATACTTAGAGTCATCAGCAGTGAGCCCTTGACTGCCCTTGTCTTCCATCCTCCTCAGGTGCCCAGCTGGAGCTGAGGCTGGCTGTGGTAGGATGGATACCAGAGTTCCTCATTTTCATTTCATTCATCACAAGGGTCTTCCTTAAACCACACTCATGGGTAGGGTGACCCCTGTCTTGGTTTGCCTGGGCCAGTCCTGTGTAAGTATTCATAACAGACCCTTTCCCACTCATGTCCAGGTTTGGATAATA
>NW_012106253.1:1485448-1534226 GCF_000951045.1 Mandrillus leucophaeus
CACTCATAGGTGGGAATTGAACAATGAGATCACTTGGACACAAGAAGGGGAACATCACACACTGGGGCCTGTTGTGGGGTGGGGGGAGGGAGGAGGGATAGCATTAGGAGATATACCTAATGTAAATGACGAGTTAATGGGTGCAGCACACTAACTTGGCACATGTATACATATGTAACAAACCTGCACTTGTGTACATGTACCCTAGAATATAAAGTATAAAAAAAAAAAGTTTGAGAAAAAAAAAATACAAAAATTAGCCGGGCGTGGTGGCGCACCTGTAGTCCCAGCTACTCAGGAGGCTGAGGGACAAGAATCCTTTGTAGCCGAGAGGGGGAGGTTGCAGTGAGCCGAGAACGTGCCACTGTACTCCAGCCTGGGCGACACAGTGAGACTCTGTTTCAAAAATAAGGCAACTAAAGGGAGACATTTATGAAGGCTTCCTGATATTCTGTGTGAAAATATTTTCACACATTCACTGGGGATGCCTTCCCAACTAATTTCCAGTGGAACTCAGGGCTGGCAATATGCTTTAAATGCTTGACCATTCTAGGCTTAAATAAGTAATGCATCGAAACAACAGCAAAAATAGATACTTGCAGCAGAAATTTTGGTACAAAATTTGGCTTGTACTAAACATTTGTGTAGTCTTTTTTTGTTTGTTTGAAGTAAAAGATGTGTCAGACTGGTGGAAGACAACTGATACTTACCAAAGCATGTCAGTTAGGCTATTTGCTAAAATTCAGATACCTGCACTCAATCCAAGAATTCTTATTCTCAAATAAGATTTTGGGGGTGGTGGAGTCCAGGAATCTGTATTTAAAAAGATTTCAGATGATTTAAAAAAAATGCCAACTAGGCAGGGCACGGTGGCTCACGCTTGTAGTCCCAGCACTTTGGCCGAGGCAGGCAGATCACCTAAGGTCAGAAGTTCGAGACTAGTCTGGCCAACATGGCGAAACCCTGTCTCTAAGGGGTGGCGTGCACCTGCAATCCCAGCTACTCAGGAGGCTGAGACATCACTTGAAACCAGGAGGCGGAGGTTGCAGTGAGCCGAGATCACGCCACTGCACTCCAGCCTGGGTGACAGAGCAAGACTCTACCTCAAAAAAAAAAAAAAAAAAAAAATGCCAACTAAAGTTTGAGATCCATTACTTTTCATAAATTAATCTAGCCATTCAATATTTAATAAACCCTGTGATCTGCCAGTTGTGTTTTTTCTTTTTTGATTCCTCAGCTCTTTGAATTCTCTGCCAGTCATTTTATGGCTTATAATGACATGATCTCTTCATTTCAAGGACTCAGATGTCAGTGAGAGACATATTAGGAAGGTAGGTCCACAGAGCAGGCAGGTTATATTATCTAACCACTTTAGGAATTCTGGAATCTCCTGGCTGATCTTCGAGGTATGAGACTCTGTAATTAGAACCTTTTAAATAAGCTCTTTGTAGCCTGGGCAACATAGTGAGACCCCATCTCTACAAAAATTTTTTTAAAAATCAGGTGGTGCATGCCTGTAATCCCAGCTACATGGGAGACTGAGATGAGAGAGGATTGCTTGAGTACAGGTATTCAAGGCTGCAGTGAGCTGTGATTGTGCCACTGTAGTCCAGCTTGGGTGACAGAGTGAAGTGACACTCTGTCTCAAAAAAAAAAAAAAAGAACTCCTTGGAAAAAATTTTGAAGGGGTGTTGTTCTGTCTATCATTTTGTGAAACAGAGAGATTATACTCTCACAGCAGGGCCGAAAGTGACCCCTGAATTCTACAGGAAGTGAGCAGGGTAGGCAGGGAACGGCACCAAGGAGTCTGGATTGTGCTATTGAGCCCTGGGCTGGAGTTGATTGGGAGAGGTATCTGGTGCTGTCTAGCAAGTGTCCCTTAGCTTGGTGTCAGATGCCAGGGGAGCTTAAAAATACACAAAAGAGCCAACCTTCCCTTTTGTGGGAGTTCTAGCTGGGTGGGAATCTTTTCCCACCATGGTAAGAGAGAAGCAGCTGCCTTAGCAGTGAGGGGAAGGCCACATAGGGCTTTTGATTTGCATGTGTCCACAGGCATCAGTTCAGTTCAATGAGCTGATGAAATTGATTTTCTCACTGCATTGACTGGTTGTCAAACTGAATTGCTGTGGTGATTGGCTGGTTCAGCATCTTGCAGATATAGCCACCAACTCCAATGACTCGATCACATTCTAAAAAATGAATTTCATAAAGATGCTGTTTCTTTTTTAAACCAAGTTTCAATTCACTTTGAGAAAGCTGGGCATTTGCTAAAATGTAGGGTAAAAAACCCTCTTACTCAATGACATTGACAAACACTTGGTATAAAACATACAAAGTTTCACATAATAATTAATTTGGTTGAACTTTACTGTGCTTTGACTTTGAGACTAGTATGAGTGATAACTAAATAAGTTAAATATATTCTACTTTGCATTCAACAGGTTTGCGGTGTTTTTTTCTATCTGTTACAACTATCTTCAAATTTGGGAGTCACACTATCAACCAAAGGTTGGGACAAAATTGTGCAGGACCTTCAATGCTAATCAAGAGGATAGTTTTTCCACAAAACACAGTTTTTTGCCTGAATTGTTAAACACCATTTGCAATTTTCAAAGTCTGTGTAGAAAACAAATAGAGTCTGCCTTCAAGTAGGACATGCATGATAAGAACCCTCAAATGATATTAGCAACACTCATATAGCATTAGTGAAATCCCTGTCATTAGTAAATGTTATTTTATATAAAAAAGTTGATAATAGGGTACAAAGATGCTAATATGATTAGGAGATGAGCTGATAATGGGAATTTTTTTTTTCATATGAGTGATTTTCATTCATCAACAGCAAAGCTGATCTCCCTAATATGATATGATATTATAATAAAACCCAGGCAGAGAGTCAGCAGTGAAATTTATGGTGCAAAAGAAAAGTCAATAGCGTTATAAATCTTATAAACTGATTATATTTCAGCTGTCAATGTTCTTGGCTGGGAAATCTCCTTTAATACCTGTGTCTTAGTCCTATTTACTTTAGTGATACTGAGCAAGGAAATGAAATAGATTTAAATCTTTATCTTAAGGATAACTTTAATGAGTGACAGTCAATTCCACATGGCCGGATGGGTACAGATCTGCCACCTTTGCTTGGCTACACTCCCATCCAATTAAATGCATATTTAAATGTAAGTAGTAGGCAGGGTGGAGTCAGTGGAATTTAAATAGAAACCAACAGATATAAACCAAGTTTTCTGTGATACAATGGCTTACAATGGCTTTAAGCAGTAAATGTCTACCTGAAGGTGTGGGATAGCCATTTGAATATCATCAAAGGATTACTAGCAGGCTTGTATCATGGATTAGAAAAGGGAAACCCTTCTTTTGAATGGAAATGTAGTCTAGTCAATGAGGCTTTTTGGAAGAGTAGCTCCTCAGAGAGAGAGGGCAAAAAGCGATGAGATTCCGTTGAGCCATTCAATCATTCAACTACAATTTCTTGAGCTTAAGCAAAAATTCAGTATATAAGCAATAATGTCAGAGTAGTGACTGGAGGGCTTCCCTGACTATCAGTGCTTTGGAGGAATTCTCCAAGGGACCTGGAGTCCTAGCAAGCTGTTTCTCGTTTGGTGTTACTAACAGAATATAAAATGTACCAACAGGAATGTAAAATGATGGCTCTCTCTTCTAGCTTATAAATTAAGAAAGAGCATATAAAAGTTGCTCTCAAAAGTAACAAATACTGCAGTAAGATATGAAAGTCTTAGTGTGAGTCTAATTTCAGTGTCTAATGCCTTGTCTATAAATCTGTTGTTCAACATTATTAATATATAGCACCAAACATGAGAATGATAAGTACAGGCAGCTCAGCAAATTTGTATGTATAGACGAAGGACTGGGAGAAATACCATTACTGAAAGTGCTTTGTGCATTGAGGTCTTAGTATATAACAAGACCTACTGCAGTGTGGAATGCAGAAGTAGGCAGATCCTTCCAGCAGCCTTTAAAAAAAGCTTTATGTTGGGGACACCAGGAGAACTTTGTTAGAACTTTACCTCTATTTTACCTTTACCGTGACATGCCAGAGGTGTGTCCCCCAGAGGGAGGCCTGTTCATTTAACTTTTATAAATATTTTCACCTTCAGGGGTTCCAAAACACTTTATAAAGTAGATTTCAGGCTGGGCATGGTGGCTCATGTCTGTAATCCCAGCATTTTGGAAGGCCGAGGTGGGTGGATCACCTGATGTCAGGAGTTTGAGACCAGCCTGACCAATATGGTGAAACCTCGTCTCTACTAAAAATACAAAAATTAGCCAGATGTGGTGGCCTGTGCCTGTAGTCCCAGCTACTCAGGAGGCTGAGACAGGAGAATTGCTTGAACCCGGGAGGTGGCGGTTGCAGTGAGCCAAGATCGCGCCACTGCATTCCAGCCTGGGTGACAGAGTGAGAACTAGATGTACCATATGACCCAGCCATCCCATTACTGGGTATATACCCAAAGGATTATAAATTATGCTGCTATAAAGACACATGCACACGTATATTTATTGCGGCACTATTCACAATAGCAAAGACTTGGAATCAACCCAAATGTCCATCAGTGACAGACTGGCATGAAATACTATGCAGCCATCAAAAAGGATGAGTTTGTGTCCTTTGTAGGGACATGGATGCAGCTGGAAACCATCATTCTTAGCAAACTATCACAAGAACAGAAAACCAAACACCGCATGTTCTCACTCATAGGTGGGAACTGAACAATGAGATCACTTGGACTCAGGAAGGGGAACATCACACACCGGGGCCTATCATGGGGAGGGGGCAGCGGGGAGGGATTGCATTGGGAGTTATACCTGATGTAAATGACGAGTTGATGGGTGCTGACGAGTTGATGGGTGCAGCACACCAACATGGCACAAGTATACATATGTAACAAACCTGCACGTTATGCACATGTACCCTACAACTTAAAGTATAATAATAATAAATAAATTAAAAAAAAAAAAAAAAAAAGAAGATTCCACAGCTCCTCTCATGTGGATAACTCTTGTTGGCTTCCAAATATTGGGGAGAAACCTCATACATTGTGTATGCAGGGCCAGTTCACTCTTGATGAAATAGTCACTTGAATAGCCCAGCGCCAAAGAACTTCCTTCTAAGAAAATATTTGAATTGAGCAAAATTCTCACTTTAAAATCTGCATTAAGCTCTCAGGTTACCACAAACTGCAGTGGGCTAAACTTGGCTAGATTGGACTGAACTTGGATCAGAAGCTACACAGGGGCATTTTCCTCTCCAGGTGAGAAAGAGTTGCTTGGAACAGACAGTAAGGGGAACAGCCCCGGGGAAGCTGCAGAATTCTGTCTGTGACCTTCTGATGCTTCTGAGATTGGAATTTTGGCTTCCATTCAGTTGGATTTGCTACCTGTCCCCACTACCCCATTTAATTCGTCTGCTCTTGCTTGTTACCCTAAGCACACAGGCTGATTCTTTTGGTTCCTGGTTATCTGCTCTGTGTTGCTCTGCTTTCCTTGGCTTGAGACCTAATCTAACCGCTGTGCACTCAGATACTACTTTTAACTTTTTATGCACTGCAGTCCTTGGATTCTGCTGCTCAGTTTTGTCCTAAGAAACACGGCAAGTAGGCCAGAACTAAGTCATCACCTGTGATTACTAAACTAAGGAGGCATTAGCTCCTGACTTCTTTGTCAGGCAATGGAGTTTAAGAAAAGTTCTTAAAAAATACTTGATTATGGCCGGGCGCGGTGGCTCATGTCTGTAATCCCAACACTTTGGGAGGCAGAGGCGGGCGGATTGCCTGGGCTCAGGAGTTTGTGAACAGCCTGAGCAACACGGTGAAACCCCGTCTCTTCTAAAATACAAACAATTAGCCCAAAAAATTAGCTGTAGTCCCAGCTACTTGGGAGGCTGAGGCAGGAGAGTTGCTTGAACCCGGGAGGCGGAGGTTGCAGTGAACCGAGATGGCGCCACCGCACTTCAGCCTGGGTGACAAAGCGAGACTCTGTGTCAAACAAATGAACAAACAAACAAACAAACTTGATTATAATAGGGCTACTTTTTTAGTTTTTCCCTATTCTTCTATCAACATTTTGCCCCTTAAATTATGTTTGTCATTGTTAAATATTATGCCTAAGCAAGTGCTAAAATAGATCTTTCCAGTGAGTTTCTAGCTGTAGACTCTTTCCAGCCACAGCACATGTCGGGCGTTGTAGCCATCTCATTTGTTTATGTAAACATCAGATGAAGTTGGGGGAAGGATGGGGTCAGGTAGAGGAGGAAGAATGGTGGGCAGGAGAAGCCTCCTGGCATCACAGCAACTACAAGAACTGATTTATCTTGAGTGCTAAGCATCTGCCATGCATTTTCTCATGCAATCTTTAGAACTGCGCTGGTAAGTCTGTTTCTATTGCTGATTTGGATGTGGAGAAATTGAGGCTTAGTGATGTTCTCCTGGTTACACAGCCAATAGGTATAGGGATTTAAATTCAGACCCATCTAACTGCATAGCTTGAATGCTTAATCATCTTGTTAAATTGCTTTTACACTTTTATGAGTTGGTTGAAAATATATTTAATGATTGACATTTACTAAAAATCCAATATGCCCTTGAATACATTTATATTTTATCAATTACACATTGAAAGACATGTGGAAAATAGCAGAACTCTCATTGAGAAGTGAGGTCTAATTGCCCTCCGCTTGAATCACAGGCTGGTCCTGTGAGTGTTTTGAGCAATAGAATGACACTGTGTGGTTTCCAAGGCTAGGGCATAAGAAGCCTTGCTGCCTCTATCTGACTTTTAAAAATACTCCTTTTTTGGGTGCTGTCTTTTGCAACCTAGCCACTTCGAGAAGCCCCATGTACATAGAAATTCCACATATAGGTGTTGTGGTTGACAGCCTCATCTGACCTTCCCACCAAGAGCCAAGAATAGGCAGTTGTATGAGCATGACATCTTGAATGTTCCAGCCCAGCCAAGTCCCAGATGACTGTTGCCATCCTAGCACTTCCGCCAGTACCGAGTGGAGCAGTGGAACCACCAATCTACCTGCAGAATTAGGAGAGAAGAATACATTTTTTTTGGCTTCTCATGGGTGGCGGGGGGGGTTGTTACACAGTAATAGATACCTGAAACATGCATCTATGTGTGATAATATGCTGTATGTAGTCTGCACACAGTGAATGACTGTGCTCATAGTGATTCAAGGATCTCTGGCAATAACTCTGCAGTCCCATGAGGTCTGAGGCCCACTGTTTGGGACCAGAGAAGAGGCTCATGGGAAGCCTCCTATAGTGATGCATATCATGCATATTGGCAACATCATAATTCATCTGAGTCCCAGACGGCATTCTCAATTGTCCCAGATGGTGTTCTCAATTGTCTCATAGCGGATGGAAACTTTCTGTGGGGTGCCATGGAAAGTTGAGTTAAAATGCGCACACACGCACCCACAATTTAGATGATCTCAAATGAACAGTATGTATCTGGGTGACATTTGAAAGAAGCAGCCATTTGGATTTCTCTCTTCCAAAGACAAAATACAGGCTAAATGATGCATCAGTAAGCGCTTTTACCAGGCATTCTTAATAGCCTTGGTTTATATGCCTATAATTCTAACATGGAATTTCAGAATGCAATAAACAAAGAACAAAGTGCAACCATTTTACGATATTATTAAAATAGTGCATATAATTGTTGTCTAGTAATCAGAATATTTTAAAAGATACTTGATTATAATGGGTGCTACGTTCTAAATATTTCTCTTCTCTTAACATTGATTCATCTATATAGGAAGTTTGTTGTTGTTGTCGTTGTTTTTGTTTATTTGAGATGGAGTTTGGCTCTTTTTGCCCAGGCTGGCGTGCAATGGCATGATCTCGGCTCACTGCAACCTCTGCCTCCTGGGTTCAAGTGATTCTCCTGCCTCAGCCTCCCGAGTAGCTGGGATTATAGGTGCCCATCACCATGCCTGGCTAATTTTTATATTTTTAGTAGAGATGGGGTTTCACCATGTTGGCCAGGCTGGTCTCAAGCTCCTGACCTCGGGTGATCTGCCCGCCTTGGCCTCCCAAAGTGCTGGCATTACAGGTGTGAGCCACTGTGTCCAGCCTAGATAGGAAGTTTAAAAATTATTCTTTTACAAACATGATCTCAGTTTTTAAGCTTTGGTTATGTCCTTTTGGTTATGATAGTTCCTGTTTATTGTGCACCATGTGCCCTACATCACAGTGAACCTTTCCATAGCCCCGCAAGGTAGTTATGACCATCCTACTTATAGATGGAGAAACTGAGGCTTAGAGAGCTTAAATCTCTTGCTCAAGGTTGCTTGGTTAATAACTGCAGAGCCAGGATTTGAACCACAGTCTAGCTGACACCAGAGTTATGGACTCAAGCCGTCTTCTATTACTGCACCTCACATTGCCCTTCTAAAGAGCTTATGATTCAAAAGGCAATCTGTAATAAAGAGCCAGACTAGAATTGAGGGTTTAAAAGCACTGCCTGCCCTTTCAGGTATAAAACATTTTGTTAGAAGCAATAACAGCACAATTACAGCAAATGTCTCCACCCTCACTGTCGGCTACTGCACACAGGTCTAGGTTACAAGTTCAAAATTTCACTGATTATTGACGCATAATTGACTTCATGTGGATGATAAATGTATTACTGATTGATTATCATGACTTGGTCATATTTGAAATGTCAAAGTAGAAAATTGAATTGTCATATTATCTCATGTTCTCATTCAAGCACCAGATAAATATTACAAATGATGATTTTCCACTGAGTACTGTATAAAGAATTTATGGAATATTAATAATACTGTTATCCACAACCTTCATGCTTGGTGGATGACCCCAAACTGAAATCATGTTTGACTTTGGAGGAATAAACCTTAAGAATGATCTGCTTCAAACCACTTCTCTGCTGCCTACAGTTTTATAAGGTAAGTATTCCTAAGGACAATACTTGCCTCCCTTGGAGAGAATTGGACATTTATGACTTGCCTGATTTTTTTTTTTTTTTTTTTTTGCTTCATCCTTTTACAACTCTCCACATGTTATGCCAGTCAAGGTATCTTCTGAGGTGAAATCACATCTTCAAAGAGAAGCAAGTGGTTGCTCCGAGACAGTTTAGGCTCAGTCCCCAATCCTAAACCCTGTGAAGACACTGACAGCTTTCAAAAATGCTGCTGTCAACCATCTGAAGAAATCCAACATTAGTTTCCCTTTTCCTGACTGGTCTAACCTCTCTGCTTTCACCAGGGCACTGGGGACTTCTTTCCACAGACCTTGTTAAGTAGAGTCTGGGAGGAAAAGTCCGGAGATAAGAGCCTGGAAGAAGAGGTGTAAGCTTGTGAGATGCAGGCCTCTGCTCTGGGCCCTTGAAAGTATTAAAGAGTTCTTCAGATTCCTAAGTGCATGAAGCATTGCCTGTGGACCGAATAAACCACACTTTTTAGAGACAGAGTCACTCTCTCTCTGTCACCCAGACTGGAGTCCAATAGTGCAGCCTCAAATTCCTAGGCTTAAGGAATCCTTTTGCCTCAGCCGCCCAAGTAGCTGGGGCTACCAGCGTGTGACACTGTCCAACCTTAAAAAATTTTTTGGAGAGAGAAGTTGCCCGGGCTGGTCTTGAACTCTGGGCCTCAAGAGATCCTCCCATCTCAGCCTCCCAAAATGTTAGGATTACAGGTATCAACCACTGCACCCAGCCTCACACAATTTAACTACTTTTTGGATATATGTAGAAGGTAGATACTGCTATGTTTAATACAACTTATTTTAAGATCACATTGAATTTATAATACCTTTCAACAATATATATTTTTAAATAGATAATAATCGTAAAAGTGTAACAGGGGGTGCATGGAATTTTTTTTTCTTTCTCAAATTAGCTGGAGCTATAGACTGGGCCAGGAACTGTTTGTTCAAGTATGTTGCTCTGGAGAGCTAGGAGGACAGCCAGGAGAATGTAGTTCCCCCTACCAAACCCTGCTAGTTGATGTGGCAGTTGAGGAAAACTGATGTTCTAGTGTTTTTGTGATTCTTCTGGGTAGACTAAATGTACAAGTTCCTTAAGCACTCCAGGTCTGCTCTAGGACTCAGCATAATCATTCTTTCATCCTTCCTGGGTACTGTTACCCTTAGGTCTCCATGGCTAGAACCTAAATATTTTTCAAATCTCCATTTCATTGTATGCCCTGTGGATAGTAGGTGCTCAATAAATGCTGGTTAATGCTGAAGAAGCTGTTTGCTCTAAACACACCTTTTACCAAATCATCACTGTTAATCACGTTCATATTCAGGGTGTTATCTCTGAAGCGAATGAAGCATCCCTGGGTTAGAGAGAAAAGGAAATCAATGCTTTATAAATGTCATTGAAAATGTGTCTTTTCTGCTCCTCCTTGTTATTCAGAAAAGAAACAAAATGTGTTCTAATTTGAATTAGCCACCTGGCTTTTAGAAGTGGCTTCTTACAGAGCTTGATTTAAATGTCTGGTATCTGTTTTTCTTTCTTGTACTGCACATCGTTATGTTTGGAGTGGAAACGCCAGAAGGGCATGGATACTTTTTGACTCCTAAATATGTAGTAAATATGAACCCCAGGATAATTCAGTGTTTTACAAGCCACCATGTTCTCTCTTCCTCTGTGTTCTGTACCTAATGTTTCTTTAGTTAGTAGTACCAAGGCTCAATTCGTTTCATAGTGAAGCCATATGATGGATAACTCAGTTTTGGTTGGGTAACCTATGAGCACAATGGGCATCTGTAATCTTGCTTTTATGGAAAATGCCAAACAGCTGTGTTTGTGACTGAACCTACTTGGAGCTAGTACAATTCTTGCCAGACTCCAAAATGCCTGCTGGGTCAATGTGTAATTAGTATACAAATTTCATGCAATGTAATGTGAGCCAATTGCTCAAACACTAATGAACTTCAGCATCCCCCAGTGACCTTGTTAAAATGCAGACTTGAGCCCCACTCTCCTACCTTATAATCCACTGAATTAGGAGTGGAGCACAGGAGCCTACATTTTTACCAGCCACTCTAGATGATTCTGATGCCTGTGTTCTGGTGTACAGAATTGCAGGTGTGGCAGGGAAGATGGGAACTGGTGCTTTGAACATGATTAGGATGTAGGTAGGGAGGGGTAGGGCATTCAAGAGTGGAGGTAGGGCTGGGCACAATGGCCCACACCTGTAATCCCCTCCTGGCCTCAAGTGATCCACCTGCTTCAGCCTCCCAAAGTTCTGGGGTTACAGGCGTGCGCCACCATGCCCATCCAGGAGTTCAAAACCAGCCTGGCCAACATGGTGAAACCCCGTCTCTACTAAAAATACAAAAAATCAGCTGGGCGTGGTGGCGCGTATCTGTGGTGCCAGCTACTTGGGACTAGTATTGAGGCACGAGAATAGCTTGAACCAGGAGGCAGAGGTTGCAGAGAGCTGAGATTGTGCCACTGCACTCTATCCTGGGCGACAGAGTAAGATTCTGTCTCCAAAAAAAAGAGTGGAGGTGGAATACATGAGCGGAAGGAAGTACACAGGAGACTGAGTTTGAGATAGTAAAGTGTGGAGTGAGAATTGTGTGCACTGAGCTCTGACAGACCTGCTTCACTCATGAGTCTCCCTGATTTGCCATTGGCAACCTTTAAGACTTGGACAGGTTATTTCACCTCGATGCCATCTCTAACATGGGCATAATAATGGCATCTACCTGTGAGGGTTGGTGTGAGAATTAAATGAAAATATGCACATATGCACTTAATGTGCTCAGCGTCTGTCAAGGCCTTAGTAAACATTAGCTTTTATTATACATATGTAAGAAAAACTGTATTTAAAATTTTTTTTTCTCCCTGTAGTTGTAGAATTTATATTTTGAAAACTTCTTTCTTTCTTTTTCTTTTTTTTTTTTTTTTTGTTCTAATGATCACTGAGTCACATGGAGATGTAGGAAGTACCTAGAGTTTGGTGAAAGGTAACAGAATTCTATGGGCACGACTTAGAGTATGTGTTCTCCCTCCAGATAAGACAGTTTCTGAAAGTTCCCAGTTTTACATATTCTGAAAAGAGAGTCAGGGAAGAGCAGAGAAGGGCAGTGGGCCGCAAGCAGGATTCCAAGTTCTGGCTTTGCCACTTGCCTGCTATGCAATTTTGGGTAACTTAGTCAAGACTCCTCTCTGTGCTTCAGTTTCTTTCTTACTAAATCGAGAGGGTTCTAAGGGCTTGGCAGTACAGAGCGTTGCTTGGGCTTTTGAGGAGAATATGGGTATGAGTGTGTGGATGGAGTGGTGGCTCTGGGGCAGGATCTCCCATGCTTGAATGTTGCTAACTGTGCAATTGTGGCCAGTTGCTTCACCTTTTTCCACCTCAGTTTCTTTATCTGTAAAGTGGGAATAATTATGATCAGACCTACCTACCTCGTTTGACGATTTATCCGTTGATGGACACTTAGGTTGATTCCATATCTTAGATATTGTGACTAGTGCTGCAATGAGTATATAATAGTTAATACACACACAGTGTTTAAAACAGTGCCTGGGCACAGAGTGCTCTGCAAATGTCAGCTTAATATTATTTTATTGATGTATTGTCAATTTGGAAGCAAAATATTATTTTTAGAAAAAAATCCTTTTTACTGTGAAGATTTAGGTTAGTCTCAAATCTTCAACCAAGGACATCCCTTATCCTTTATTATTTCCCAGGCTTTCTTTGATTTCTGAGTTTCTCCTCGCTGTCATTCCATAATTCTGGTACATTTATGGAGTGCCTAATGCATGCCAGTGAATTGCTCCTGTGGCACCATCATGGTGAAGCTTCACCACACCCCAGCAAGTGTGCACCTGACATTCCCGGTGAGGAAAATTGCTGAGGATCACATATCCAGTAAGTGGCAGTGACTGCTCCAAAGTACATACTCTTCAACTATGTTTTATCTTTTATTTTCAGCTCACTCTTTTCTTTCCTTTTTTTATTTGTGAGAATTTATGGAGTATATGAGAAGATGTGTTACATGCTTATGATACATAGAGATCAAATCAGAATGTTCAGGGTATTCCTCACCCTAGTGCAATATAGTTTTGTGAAGTATCGTCATCCTATTCTGCTGTCAAATACTGAATTGATTCCTTTCATTTTACTATATATTCATACCCTTTAAACCACTTCGCTTTCTTCTGCCCTCTCCTTTCCCCTGCCCCTCTGCTGGCCCTTCCCAGTCTCTGTTATCCGTATTGCCACTCTCTACGTCCATGAGATCAACCTTTTGGCTTCAACATGTAAGTAAAACATATGATATTTGTCTTTTGTGCCTGGCTTATTGTGCTTAAGATAATGACCTCAAGTTCCATCCATGTTGCTACAAATGACATGATTTCATTTTTTTATGGCCAAATAGTATTCCATTGTGTATATATACCTTATTTTCTTTGTCTATTCATCTACTGATGGACGCAAGTTGATTCTCCGTTCTAGATATTGTGAATAGTGTTGTGATAAACATGTAAGTGCTGGTATCCCTTTGACATATTGTTTTTTTTCCTTTGGGTAGATACTCAGTAGTGGTATTGCAGGATCAAATGCATACTATTGTTCATTCCACCTCCCCTCCCTACCTTACACTTCCCTGCTTTTCAAACTCCGTTCTTTCTGTGACCCATACCCATCCATCTCAGCTTTGACCCTTTTGGAGTAGCACTTACTTCCTCTCCTGCTCATTTGGCCTTGGACCTCCTGTTATTCTCTAAATGTCTCATCCATGTATATGTCTCACTACCTGAGAGACTGTAAATTCCTTGAAGACAGGGCCATGAGATCTCTCAACAGGACAGTTTTATGTCAGGGATAGAGTGGTAATTTTTTGATAAATTAAATGTATTATGCATGTGTATTAGTTTCTGGGGCTGCCATAACAAAATACCACAGACTGGGTGGGTTAAACGACAGAAATTTATTTTCTCACAGTTCTGGTGGCCAGAAGTTCAAGACCAAGGTGTCAGCAGGTCTGGTTTCTCCTGAGGCCTCTCTCCTTGGCTTGCAGATGGCCACCTTCTCACTGTGTCCTCACGTGGTCTTTGTGCACCACATTCCTGGTGTCTCTGTGTTTCCAAATTTCCTCTTCTTATAAGGTCACCAGCCAGATTGGGTTAGGACCCACCCTAATGGCCTCACCTTAACTTAATCACAATATGACTTAATCATTTTAACTGAATCAGAATGTGACTGTATTTGGAGATAGATTTGGGGCCTTAGAGGCCTTTAAGTGAAGGGCTCTATCTCCAAATACAGTCACATTCTGAGGTACTGGGAGTTAGAGCTTCAACATGTGAATTATAGAGACAAGGCTGACACAGTTGACCTCATAGCAGAATGTGTCTTTAAAATAACTCACAGTTGTACTGAATATGAAGTGCTGATCAAAAGTTAGAACGTCCTATAAATATATGATCTCATATATAGAGGGATTTAATAAAAATTGATTTCAGAGTTCGCTAGGTTTGATTACAATAATTTCCAGGTGTCCAACAGGTAAGCCGATGATAGCTATGTGGTCTGCCTAATCACAAGTCATGACCCATTTGAGATTTTAAAATAACATTTATTTTACCCAATTAGTTAGCACATATGTGGAAGAGGCCTAACCACCTACCCACTTCTACTCCCTCCAGGTGTCACATCAGCAGGTGTGAATCAAATTAGCAATTTATGAAGGAAGCGGAATGTAATCAGTTACACAATTTTCAGCTGTTCAAATTTAATCCGCTAAATTACATCATGACACAGACCCGTCATGAAGCACTGAAAATAAAACGAAAAAAGCATGAATAAGGGCCTTTCCCTGGGAAATGCTATTATGAGAGAGGTCTTCTGAGTCCTCCAGACCTGAGTGAGGCCTGGCTCTGTCACTTAGTAGTTTCTGAACTTGACCAAGGCTCAGTCTCCTCACCTGGGAAATGGGAATAATAATGATCACTGCACTCACAGGTTTTGAGAATTAAATGAGATGTTGAAAGGAAAAAATAATCTTCTGGTATGTGAACAGCATGAGAGTAAGGACTTTGTTTCTTCCCTTCATTGCTTTATCTCCAGTGTTTAGAGCAATGACAGAAAATAGTAGGTGCTCACTAAATATTTATTGAATGAATTAATGAATAAATAAAAGAAAAGAACTTCCACAGAGCAATAGTGATAGCTTTCATGAACATAAGGCAGAGGTTCTCAAGTCTGGCTGCACATTAAAAGTGGGGAGCTTTTAAAAAAATACCAACGCCATGGCCCCTAATCTACAGAGTCTCATTTATTGGTTTGCATTCAGCCTTTAGCATTGGGATTTTTTTTTTCCCCACAGCACATACCATCTTCTAATACACAGTTTAATCAATACATCTGCTCTATAATCTTATCATACATACGCTAATTGTAATTATGTAATAATAAATATCATATTTTTTTGTTTCTAGTTCATCTCTTCCCTCTAGCATGTAAGCTTCATGAGTATAGAGCTTCTTGTTTTGTTTCCTGACATATCCTAAGTGCCTAGAACATACTTAACACCTAGATTCTCAATACATATTTGATAAACAAATGAATGATCAAGGTATATGATCCAAAAAATTTGAAGTAGCTGAAGTTTATTTTTTTTAAGTGGCTAATTTTACTGATTAGAAAGAGAAAAGTTCAATCGGTTGGTAGTAGGAGTTGGATTAGAGGGAGGGGCTATCACCACAGCTGGTGGGTGTTGGAGAAGGAATCCCACACCTCCTGGGATGAGTCCTTGGCAGGGATTAGACAATGGAAAGCCCAGGTAAGTCTAGAGGAAAGTTCCAAGGCAGGGGTGCTTGTGATTTTCTTCCTAGGTTAAGTCTGAGAGGACAGAAAGCCACTTAAATCCAGGGCCCCTGCACCAATGGAGTTCCCAGTAGATTAAAAATGGTTGAGTGGTTGGCATGAGCAGAGAAGAATTTACAGCCCATTATCATCAAGTTTCCCAGCCCCTGAAGTAGTGTGGAAGAGTGAAGAAAGTTTTCCATGCCCTTGGGAGGGGTGAAGAAGTGGCTGAGAGTGGCCAGAGACCCGAGAGGCCTTGCCATCCAGACAAGAAGGCTCCAGGTGAGCAGCATGGTTCTGGCGCCCCGAGAGGAGGGCGGAGCCTGCATGGCTCAGCAGCAGCTACAGTGTGGTTAGCTCCAGCACAGTGAAAACCTCCAGCCAGTTATATTAGTAGTGGACACAGTGTGTGACTGGGGCAGATAGAGATGGAGAAATGATGCTCTATTCCAATAGGCAGCTACTTTAGGCTTGCGACTGAAATAATCTCTGGGGGGACCGAAAAAAAAAAAAGAGTTAAAAGCAGAGGGTGAGAACTTTGGATTAAGTTTTCTTGAAACTGACTAGACTAAGTTTTCTGCTTCAGGTGGAATGCACTTTGAGAGCTAAGGGGGCCAAGATTTTAGAGAAACAATTTTTTTTTAAGTTCCATTTTTGTACATCTGAGTTTATGACTGCAAAATTTATACCTGTACAGTAATGATCTTATTACTTTTTATCATTATTATGCACTTGGCTCACATGTGTGGCCAGTCCAGTGGCTGCCCATCAGGCACGCTCTCCATGGCCTCATCATCACCAGCAGGACACTCACGTGGCTGGCATGCGCGGTTCCTGATCACATGGCCCACTTTTGAAGGCTCCCGTCAGGGTCAGCTCCAGGTGAGCTTCTTGGGTCTTGGACAGACCTTACCCTTTTATTTTATTTATTTATTTATTTTTTGAGACAGAATCTCACTCTGTCACTCAGAGTGGTGTGTAGTGGTGAAATCTTGGCTCACTGCAGCCTCAACCTCCTGGGCTCAAGCGATTCTCCCACCTCAGCCTCCTAAGTAGCTGGGACTATAGGCATGCACCACCATGCTGGCTAATTTTTTTTTTATTTTTAGTAGAGACGGGGTTTCACCATGTTGGCCAGGCTAGTCTCGAACTCCTGACCTCAAGTGATCCGCCTCCCAAAGTGCTGGGATTACAGGCTTAAGCCACTGTGCCCAGCCAGATCCTACTCTTTTAGTAGCTTCAGATGGCAGAGTGTGGAATGGTCGCTGTTGTCTCAATTTCCCAGCCAATGTATTAAGCCTATTTGATTTATGTGGCCAACGATTCCTCAAACTCCAGGATGGCCTTGAGGGGCACAGACGGCTTCAGAGAACTGGGCTAGAGCCCAAATATGATTTTAGAAGAATAATGAGCTGGTCTCTCATGCAAAAACACATCTTACCTGAAAATCTTTTAGCTACTTCAAGATTCAACTCAGGTTGGTCTTTAAGGCCTTGTATACAGGAATCTCCAAACATTCCCTTGAAGACACATGAAGTTCCTTTGTTTTCTGTGAGTAGCAGGCTCTTTCAACTGTCTTGGCTGGCTTTTACATATGTTCTTTTGATTGCCCGAACTCCCTGCTTCATCCTTTCCACTCCTGTTCATCCTTTGAGTCCTAGGTCAAATGCTGCCTCCTTTTTGGAACCTTTCCTAACTCTTCTGGGCTCAGTCCAGGGACTCTCACAGCATTTGATATAGTCTCTAAAGCACTTTTCACGTTGTTCTCTAATTATTTATTTTTATACCTATTCCTCCGCCAGTCTGTCAGTTGTTCAAGCCAATAAGTTGTGTGCCTCGTTCATTTTGAGTTATTCCTAGCATGCCCTGCATCTTCCTGCACATGTGTGTGTGTGTGTGTGTGTGTGGTGTGTGTGTGCGCACAGAGAATTCCCTGGAAATCACATAACTCTGGAGTCTTTCTATGGAATATGACATGATCAATATCCTCTAAGGGTAGCAGTATGATCACATCCTATTCTGCGGGAAGGTCTTTGAGCACAATGGCATTCCCACCGGAGTCCCATCAAAGGAGCCTTGGTTCCTGAGAACATAGGTGAGTTGTTCCTAAAGTGCGGTTCCCAGTCCCGCAGCCTCAGCGTCACCTGGGCATGTGTTAGAAATGCAGATTCTCAGGCCCACCACGACCAACTGAATTAGGAACTCTGTAGTGGGCCCCAGCAACTGTGTCTTCTTATGCCCTTCAGGGGATTTTGTGGGTGCCACTTCCGGCCTTGGACCCACCCCAGGCATCTCCGTGGTTACAGAGGCAGGGAATCGGGGGCTGGCAGGGAGTGGGGAAGGCTGAGGTGGGTGGAGGAGTGAAGCTCTCCCACAGTGCCTTTCACTCAGTGGGGGTAGAGGAGAAATCCCCAGGGGGTGATTGTATCTTTCCCCTGTACCCCACTTGTTGCTGTCCTGACAGGTTTTTCCATCTCAGCACTTCCCCTAAAATTCGAGCCCCCTGAGGAGGAACGATAGAGCTATCCCATCTCTCCATGGATAGGATCGCGCTGCTGCTTTGATGGATAAAGTGAGAGCGAGGTGCTGTGGGGACTGGCAGGCTTTGGGGTGTTCTGTGTTGCCAAGACAGCGCCTCGCTTGAACCGAGGAAGGGCCTCTGAAGGGGAAAGCGAAGCTGCTCCACCACCCCAAGGATGCGTGCTGCTGCACTCTTGACAGGCAGAAGACAGGGAAGTGAATGTTTTAGTATTTTATAAATCATTTGAAGGAAATTATGTTTTATTTATGTTCATTTTTGAATGTATTTGAATTTTTATTATAGATATTTTTCAAAGATGCAAGCATTCCAGGCAATCCTGGGGGGACAGGCACCTCAAAAGGATGTGGCAGGGGCCGGCCTGATTGGCTGAGGGGGCAGACATTATTCATATTTTAAAGAGGAGTCTGAAGCTGGCTTTCAAAGGGACCAAATCTGAATGAAACTCAAAAGTTTTAAATCGTGACTGTGAAGTACTTGGATTTGAAAGGAAGAGTTAGTATTAGGGAATCACAGTGCCGCCTGAGTGAAGTGGAGAGAAATCCGGACTGAGAAAGAAGGAGGAATTAGGGATGAATCTTAATGAAAAGGGTTGATTCATTGTGTGGGCCAGGTCCCCAGCTACTTCTTCAAAATTCCCTTTCTCTGGTATAATTGAGCTTGCAATTATATATCTGCAAAAACAATAATGTAAGATGGTCCCCGGAATGCAGCTCAGGGGCACCAATTCTTTCACCTGCCTTCATTACCAGTGCACATCATGAAAGCTACTTCCCCTGGGGGATTGATTGTGTGGCTACGGGCACCAATCAATGAAATGGGCCAGAATGATTGTACTGTGTCTGTTACCACGAGGTTCATTTCCATCAGAGATATGACTGGTGTCCCCCTCCTGCTTGAACAGCAGAGGACTTCGATGCTGTTGGAACCAAAGTGAAAATGGACACACAGACATTTTTCTTGTGATTTTGCTTCTACAAATAGGTATTTGCTCAGTTTTTGCAAGAATGTTGAATTTATGGACATAAATGTTCATGACAGTATGAAGTTAGTCATGGTATGTTAAAAGTATGTTCTCAATATATGAGGAATGGCAAATGCAGATAAGGTGCATTTCTTCTCCACCGTACCACTGAAACAGGACATAGGAAAACACTTCAGGGTAGAAAGATGCATGCCAGTGCTGGGTGCTGGTACATTTCTTATACTGAATTTCATAGTTCTCCTTATCATGTGATAGTATGTGATAATGCTAAAAAGATTAGTCCAGAAAGTAAATAATGCCTTTGGGATGGAAAAACAAGAGTCAAATAAAAACACTTTTATTGGAGAAAACTATAAATTAAAAGGTTTTAAAGGGCATTTTGAATAACAATATTAGCTGACATTTATTGATGACTAAGATGTAATACCATGCCTAGAACCTGGTGTTTATGCACCGGTTAATTCAACCCATATTTATTGAGTTATTAAAGTGTGCCAGGCACTAGTGTGGGCCATGAAGGTTAACAAGCTGGACCTGTATATCCATTCACACAACTTGTCAAAGTGCGTGCCTGCTAGCTGTGGTTCACAGCTGAGGAATCAAAAGCTCACAGCCACTGTGTCAGAGGTTCTCAACTCTGCTCTAGTGGTAGAATCATGGGGTGGGGGTGGAGGGCCGTTCTGCTTTGGAAAAATACTGATGTCCAGGCCCTACCTGAGACTGATTAAATCAGAATCACTAAATATGGGGCTAGGAATCAGTATATTCTCTTGAAGTTCCCTCAGGGCTTCTGATGTGCATCTGGGGTTAATAGGAACACACTGCAAGGTTGCATGGGTCTGCTTAGGGATGGAACCTAAGTCATGAAGTCAGGTGGGTGCAGCACATTAAGAATGAGTAAACTCAGCCTCTGTGCTAGGTGTCGCATTTTCGAAAGCTGGTTGTTATCAGCAGGAATATGCTCCCAGGGACTCACTGTTTCTCAGCACAATTCTGCTTTAGGCCCCTCTGTTTCTTGAAAAGTCTTATCAAGTTAAGACAAATATGTGGTCCTCTGAAGGCTTTTCACTTAATAGACTACTACCCACCATGTAGCATGTGTGCTTTGTAATTTCACTTAAGATGTTTGTTATATTTATTATAGTAATAGGAGTGGCAGAGAGAGTGTGGAGAGAGATAGAAGGTGCCGCTGAAGCCTCCTTTGGTCCTCTTGGAGGATAGCAGGTTATCGCTTTGTTTTCAAATAATGCAGTTGGTAATAAGTTTTTGGATGTATGTGAGCTGTAAATCGTTCTGAAAATTGAACTGAAGATACAATATCGTAAATCTCTTCCTTGGTGGTAGAATATTTATGGGGAGAGCAATATAATCAGTTATGTGGCTGTGCTATGTCTGACATCGGTCTGAAGGGGACCCTGTTCCAAGGATCTATCGCCTATTAGAAAATTCCTGTGGGTGAGCGTGTGTGTGTGTGTGTGTGTGTGTGTGTGTATATATATAGGTTGGAGGACTCTTTTAAATGGGGATAATCAGATATTTCCTTATTAAAATTAATAGGGAATGCATTAGTGGGGCAGGTAGGGATGCTGGGGCAGCATGGTGCTGGCAGGGCAAGGAGACGCAAGACCCTTTACCCTCCCGGGCAGCCTCCTCCTCGCCTGGATGCTATGTAATTTGGTTCCTGAAATCAATGCTTGTTTGTTTTGGGACCTCACTATCCTAAGAAAATGCACATTTCATTAGACTTGTTTTGAAACTCATGATCATCACTGTAAATACCTCTGTGTGGACAGCAATGAATTAAAACCAAAAGAAGTAGTGAAGTCATGGCAAGCTGTGAGAAGTGAAGATGCAGGCAGCGGTAGACAACATTGTCATGCTTTTTCTTTTGGATGATGACAATTATTTAAAAGGAAGAAAATCTACAATAACTACTTAATGGCTTTCAAACTTTTTTCCTTTGGTTTGTAGGGAAACACTTTTTCTAAAAACAAAATCTGACTTACGGCCCCATTGTATAAAACAGATCAAAGGTTGAAGTTGGGGAAGTGACTCAAATCTTTGTCTACTTAGCCTCTCTCATATCATCTCTCTCCAACACCCCGGATGCACCCCACCCAAGGGTGTGCTGGTCATAGTTCTGTAATTGTTGACCTAGTCCAGCTCTCCTCTTTCAGAGATGAAGAAACCACATCCAGAAAACATCAACTTTCAGAGAGAAGACAGGGACAAGGATTCTTAAATCCATTCTTGTGCTGCTCCTACTGACACAGAAGAATGTGTGGCTGCTTTTGGGTGAGATAACTCATTTGTTAAGGTAGTATGATTGTTCTCACCTCCTTAAAGTCTTTTCTTAAACTTGACCTTCCTTCCTTCCTTCCTTCCTTCCTTCCTTCCTTCCTTCCTTCCTTCCTTCCTTCCTTCCTTCCTTCCTTCTTCCCTCCCTCCCTCGCTCCCTCCCTCCCTCCTCTCTCTCTCTCTCTCTTTCCTTTTTTTTTTTTCAGAGTTTCGCTCTTGTCACCCAGGCTGGAGTACAATGGCGTAATCTTGGCTCACTTGCAACCTCTGCCTCCTGGGTTCAAGCAATTCTCCTGCCTCAGCCTCCCAAGTAGCTGGGATTATAGGCGTGCACCACCATGCCCAGCTAATTTTGTATTTTTAGTAGAAACGGGGTTTCTCCATGTTGGTCAGGCTGGTCTCAAACTCCTGACCTCAGGTGACCCGCCCACCTCACCTCGGCCTCCCAAAGTGGAGATTACAGGCGTGAGCCATCGTGCCTGGCTTTTTTTTTTTTTGAGAGAGGGTCTTGCTCTGTTGCCTAGGCTGGAGTGCAGTGGCACAATCATGACTCACTACAACCTCCACCTCCTGGGCTTCAAGTGATCCACCTCAGCCTCTGAGTGACTGGGAGTACAGGTGTGTGTGCCCCCACACCCGGCTAATTTTTTGTAGAGATGGAGTTTTGCCCTGTTTTTCAGGCTGATCTTGAACTCCTGGACTCAAGCAATCTACCCATCTTGGCCTTCCAAAGTGCTAGGATTACAGGCATGAGCCACCGTGCATGGCCAAACTTCACATTCTTATTAATAATAAACTTTACTCTGGTTACCTCGTTTAAAATTACAACCCTCCCCATGGTTCCCTATACTTCCTAAAATGTTCTCTATATTTTTTCAGAGTGCTTATCACCTCTTTACATATGATACCATTTATATTATTTATTTTTGTTTGTTGTCTGAACCTTCACCCACTCACCCCAACTACAATCTAAGCTTCATGAGAGCAAGGAATATTTTAAAAAATCTATTTTGTCCACTGATGTATCCGTAGTATCTAGAACAGTGTCTGACACATAGTAGATGCTCAGTACATATTTGCTGAATACATAAATGTTATGAGCAATAATTATAAGCTAATGAGATGGTCTTCATAAGTTATCCATGACCACCTCACTCATACTATGTATTAGGTTTTACAGGCACACAGAAAAGTCTCCGCAAATCTAATTAGCTCAACCATAGTCTCCCTTCAAGAGAAAAGTAATGGCCTTCTGAATCAACACTTCTCTAGGGAAGCCCTGTAAATTTTGCCTTCAGTAGCCTTTGCCTATTGGGAAGATGAAAACAGGTATAACAGGACTACGCCAGGGGTACTTAATTCAGGGATTGCATGAACTTGGAGGAGACAAAAACCCTACATCTTTATTTTCATTAACTTCTAGCTGAAATTTAGCATTTTCTTCAACTATAAATATAGGCAGCAAACCCCAAGAAACTTTGTTGGCTGTAAAAATCATGGTTTTTTCCCCCCACGTTACATTATTGGTTTTGCAGATATATAAAAATAGTATTTTCATTTATTTCCACTTCAAAATTATGGTCATTACTATACCTGTGTGTGTGTGTGTGTATATATATAATTTATTAGTTAATGCAAAAATAATCACATATATTGCTTCCAATTGGGTTTGGCCCACAGGACAAGATCAGAGGACATGAGAGAGAGGTCAGGGTCTTGTTTCCTCTGGCTTCCCTCCTGTGTGGCTGGAGGTCAGCAGAGACTGTACTTGTTGCTGAAGGCCATTGCTCCTGTCAGGGCCTCTCTCCACAGCTCTTTTGGGCCCCTGTGGGTCTGGGGCTGTGATATGGTTTCACTGTGTCCCCACCCAAATTTCACCTTGAACTGTAGTTCCCATAATTCCCACATGTCGTGGGAGGGACCTGGTGGGAGGTAATTGAATCATGGGGACCATTACCCCCATGCTGCTGCGCTCATGATGAGTGAGTTCTTATGAGATCTGATGGTTTTATAAAGGACTTTTCCCTCTTTGCTAGGTACTTCTCCTTCCTGCCATCATGTGAAGAAGAACATGTTTGCTTCCCCTTCCACCACGATTGTAAGTTTCCTGAGGCCTCCTAGCCATGCAGAACTGTGAGTCAGTTAAACCTTTATAAATTACCCAGTCTCTGGCAGTTCTTTATAGCAGCATGAAAATGGACTAAGACAGGAGGTAATAATTCTCTGTTCTTGCTGAATCTGTGATCCTTCACCATTTTTGTTTGTTTCTCTTAATCTGCCCCCATAAATTTTTAAGTAGTTATTTCATGAAATGCTCTTTAATCATCCCTTTTGAATGTGCTCTGTTTCCTGCCAAGACCCTGACTGATACACTTCCAAACTAGATCCAGTTCCTCTCTTCTTTAAATCCCCTCCTTCTTTGGGCACTTCCTGTAGTGTAGGATTTCCCTATTAGACAAAAGACATCTCTTGAGCACTTATCATCTGTCAATCAGTCACTATTCTGGATGCTAGGGAATACAGTGATGGACAAGACAGATGAAGCCTTTATCACCTTGAACTAGAACAATGAGCATTTAGTAAGTAAGTGCTTACTATGTCCTTTTTAAAAGGTGCTTTAAAAAGTCCTTTTTAAATGTTGGAAGTCATTTAATCCAGACAAGAACCGTGCGGTATATTTGTCAAATAAGGAAAAAGAATTATGGAGAGAGTAAGTAATTTGCCGGAGGTCACACAGCCAAGAAGCAGCAGAGCTGTAATTCTAACCCAGGAGGCCTGACTCCAAATCTCATGCTCTTAACCACATCACTTTATTGTCTCTTACTAGCTTAGCATCCTTTTCAATAACCAGCACATTGCCAATGCTCAGCAAATATTTATTGTACTGATTTGAGTGAATAGTCCCTTTAGGAAAGGAAGATAGCAATGGGATTATGCTTTTGGTAGTTTCAGCAAAATTTTTATTTCAGCAGCTTTCAAGAAGAGTTTGGTTTTCTTTTGTTTTATTTTCAAGTGTTTATCTGCAGTAGCAGGTGGTAAGAAAAAGATTCTCTTCCCCATTTAGCTGAGTAAATATCGAGTCATGTGGCTGGATCTTCATCCCAGCAGAATTGTGTGCTCTCACCCTGGGCAGGAGGCAGCCTCATGACACAGCAATGCCCAGTGGGCAGTAGTTGTAGCAAATGTTTAGTTACAACAGCACAGCACCCAACTTGTAATCATTAATATGAACCCATGCAAGAGTTCACTGCAGCTGTGACTTCTTTTCCTGGTGATTCATTCTGTTTGAAATATAATGTACTCAAAAAGCAGCAAAAACTGTAGCTAGAAATCACTGTAATGGTGTTCATGAAAGCTATTGCTAATTTACGGTCCAATTAAAACTAGAAATCCAATTATTACTGAATAACATAATTGCAAGAAAGTAACTTGAATTGCACATATGTCAGTAATTAAGGAGGAAGCTTTAATAACAAAATCTATTTGTACTATTACAAGGAGGGGCCAAAGAGGCTGAAGATTGGCTCCAGGGTGAGTCAGTGCAAGGAATACCCCAGCAGTTGGGTGCTTACAGTGGGCTCCGAATTTTGTCAACATGGTTTGCTTTTACAGCCTAGCTCATGGGATCCTGGCAAGATAAATGCAGAATTTAAGAGCAGGATAAGGTTGATCTCTGAATCACATCCCATGAAGCATCAAATACACCATGAGCCCTGAAAAGTTAAATATTAGAAGGTATCATTTGTTAAACACTTGAGATGCTGTAGAAAGCAGTTGGCAAAATAAATGTCAAATATTGTACCTTTACAGTTCAAACTCTGATTTTGACCTTGCGGTTAACTTTACTGCATTGATTATGTTACTTCCAGTGGAGTGGCCAGGTTGGTGACAGTCTGGGTTTGGAGAGACAGAAACTGGGCATATCCAGTGTGTCAGCTATTAAGAAAGCTGCCTTGGGTTTTGGCAAGGTCTTGCTGCCCAGCAAATGATGTAGTCCTCTTTATTTGCGTGGTCTGCAGAGGGGGCTAGCAGCATCTCTTGCAGAACCCCAGGCAGGTGGTTCATTTACTGCAGAGGCAATCAGGTAATGTGAACTCTTACTGAAATATAGTAGGGCTGCAGTTCTCAGAATGCGTGCGTCAGAGTCTCCTAGAGGGCTTGTTACATACATACAGATGCTGGGCCTGACCACCTCAGTCTCTGAGTCAGTAGGTCTGGATTAGGGTTAGGGTCTGAGATCTGCATTTTTAATATGTTCCCAGGTGATGCTGATGATGCTTGCTGGTTTTGGGACTACACTTTTTTAAGAACCGCTGTGGTAGGATAGATGATAGCTGGGTCCAGTGAGGAGGAGCTAGAGTTAGGAGTGTGAAAAGTTTGTTGGAGGGTAAAAGCTGTGTGGAGGGGAAAGTTGGAATCAGAAGCCGGGCTGGGCATGGTGGTTTATGGCTGTAATCCCAGCATTTTGAGAGGCTGAGGCGGGAGGATCACTTGAGCCCAGGAGTTCTAGACCAGCCTGGGCAACACGGCAAAACCCTCTCTCTACTAAAAATACAAAAATTCGCCAGAGTTGGTAATGCATCCCTGTAGTTCCAGCTACCTGGAAGGCTGAGGTGGGAGGATCACGGAGGGCAGCTGATTTGGGAGGGGCAAATTAGCTGGCAAAGGTTAGGAAAGGGGTCAGAGGCTTTGCTAATCAGATTGGGGTTTAGAGTATGGCTCCAGCCCCACTGAGCATCAGGTATGTGAAACAGATAAGCAACTGCATACAGCTTAAAAGTAGTAGTAATAATGGGCACCATTTATTGAGGTCCTACTATGTGCCAGGTGTTTTAGTTAACTTTAATTTTTGAAGTAGATCTGTGAGGAAGGTGATATCATCCCATTTTACTGAGAAAGAAACAAGAGCTCTGAGAATTTACATGTTATCCTGTTGCAACTTCAACTGTGTCTGATCCCAAAGCCTGAGTCCACCCAGGAATGAGCGAAGGTGATGTAGGGAGGGGCTGTGGCTCAGATAACTGTGAGCAGCAAAATGTTTTCAGAAGGATCTGGTGAGGCAGAGACTTCTAACATCTTATGTGTTCCTGTCAGGATTGGCTCAGGACCTGGGCAGAGGTGAGTTTTCTGGTAAAGCCCTTACTCGATACCTCTGCTGAGTGTGTGGGGAAGTAGGAGCCAAGAGTTACAGCCATTTCCTTATAAATCACAATCCCTAAATGGGAGGCAAACATTTAGTCTTAATCATAAAGAGGTAAGATACTTATATTAGTTTCTCATGGCTGCCATAACAAATTAAAGAAAGCTGGGTGGCCTGAAACAACAGCAATGTATTCTCTCAAAGTTCTGGAGGACAGAAATCTTGGATCAAGGTGTTGGAAGGACCATACTTCCTCTGGAGCCTGTAAAGAAGAATCCATTTTTGCCTTTTCATCTTCCAGTGACCTCAGGCATTCACTGGCTTCCTTGACGTAAGGCTACATCACTCCAGCCTCTGCCTCCATCTTCTTGTTACCTTTCCTCTATGTGTTTTCTCCTTGTTTGTCTCTTATTAGGACACTTGTCATTGGGTTTAGGATCTACCTGGGTAATCTAGTTAGATCTTATCTCAAGACTCTTAATTACATCTTCACTTTTTTTCCAAATAAGGTCACATTCACAGATTCTAGGGGTTTGGATGTCTTTTTGAAGGTTGTTATCCAATCTACTACAATCCTTAAATAAATGTTTCCTAAGAAATCAAGGGTAAAAGTTGTTAGAATGTTTACACAAAATAACTATTGTTTGTGAATGGATGATGTATTTTCTAAAAAGTCGTAATTGAGTAGTATTCTGTGGATTCTGAAGCCCAGATTTTACAAATAATATTTCTGGTGGATACTTTCAAAGATGGTCACCAATACTTCCTCCCAACAATTTCTCCCTTTCCTTGTGGAAGGTTGTCCACATCCAAAGGTAGGCTGTATTTTCCTCTCTTTGCACCTGACCTGACCTTGTGACTTGCTTGGACCAACAGAATGCAGTGAAGGTGACCTTCTGGAATTCTGAGCCTGGGCCTGGCAACTTCTGCTTCACTTCTTGGGAGCCAGCTGCTTTGAAAGAAGATTGAGCAAGACAGCTGAAAGATATGTAGAGAGAGAAGCCAAGAGAGTGCCCAGCTATTCCAGTTACACCTACAGACTCACCACATGTATGAGTGAAGCCATCTTGGACTTTCCAGCTGAGCTCCCAGCTAAAGGCAGCTGCAAGGGTGATCCCAGCTGATGCCATGTGAAACAGAAGAACCATCCACCTGAGCCCAGCCAAGGTACCGAATTGAGAAAAATAACAAATTGTTGTTTCAAGTTAGTAAGTTCTGAGGCAGTTTGTCGTGTCACAATAGGTACATAAAACAATGCTGTAAATCATGTCATTCAAAAAGTTTTACATGGGCTAAAGGAAATGATAATAAGCACTGTATAAGCAAAAGAGTGTTTGATAGTGGGAATGAAAGTCTTTAGTGGTTTGCCTTGGACATTGTTCAGGATCTCAAAAGAAAGTATGCACAGGACACAGAGAACGTGAAGCTATGTAGGAGGAAGTGTCTCTCATCTCTGGCTTTGTTTTTGGAAGTATAGCCTCAGGGGAAGAATACTGTAGACATCATGACTTGGAGTTCTGGTTTTATAATGATATATTGTGCAAACCTGGAAAGGTCATGCATTGTCTCTGAGCCCGAGTACAGAAACATTTGTGTGGCTTATAATAACCATTACTAATTATGAGGCCCCTGATGCATGCCAGTTCTGCATATGACTATTTTCATAGCAATCCTAATGAGAGTATTATCCTTATTTTCAGACAAGGAAGCACTGGCTCAGAGAGGGTTACGGTTTGCCTCAGATCACACAGAGATGGGGAAAGAAGGGTGGATACAGGTATTCAAACCCCAGGCAATTAGCTTCACCATTGTGCTTTTTCTACTGTGCTGTATCCATGGGCTTACTTCTCCCCTTTTTGGCTGGAGGCAGGTAACAGCCAGTCATTTGAGCAGGTCATATGGTCAATCACCATTCACTGGGGCACATGGGCAGGGATTCACAGGCATCTGTAAAATCACCCCAGAATGTCTTCTTACTTTATAGCTTATCCATACATATCTTTCTCCTCTAACTGGTTTTTCAGCATCATTTCTGCTTCTCCCTCTTCCATCCCTCTGGTGTGTTTGGTTTGAGTTCATAGGTGGGAGTGATGAGGTGGAGGGAGACCTGTGAACAGGGATAAGAAAGTAGAAACACAAGATCCTGAACAGCTTTGGAACTAACTGCTAGAGATTTTTATTCTTTGCAATGTTTCTTTTGTCTATCACCCCCTTGAGCTTTCTATCTTTACCCTGGTTTGGCCTGGCACCATCTTTAGCAAGGAGCTCCTTATCTGGCTACCCCTCAGTCTCTCCATCATCCTGTTTATCCTTCCCATAGCCACCAGAGTTGTCTTCCTATGCATAAGTTCGACAATGTCATTTGCTTGTTCAGAAAACTTTCATGGCTTTTCATTGCCTATGGAATAAAGAAAAATATTTTTAAAATGTAGGATGTGAATAACATGTATTTATGGCTCATAGTAACTATATTTACGAACTGAAATAAACAGAATGTACAAATCACAGCATCCATTTTGTTCTATTCTGTTTAGTTCTGCAGTGTCTGAAGCTACATATGCCAGAGGCCCCTGGCTTGGGAGGGAGGAGAGCTGTTTTACTTCCAACACAGCTCAGACAAAGCTAACCACGTGAGTTTGTTTATGTTAGCTTAAGTCCCCCTGTGAGAGGCCAACCCTAGCTTGTGCAGAATCCTATGAAGCATTTCATTTTTTTTTTCTGAAAGAAAGTATTCATGAAATACTTGTTTTGTGCATTATTGTCATTATTATTATATCCACTCTTGACTAAAAGAGAGTACAAGAAACTATTGCTCACTTGCTTTCTATGTGGGGAGAATGGGCCATCCCTGCCTCTTTCCTATCTCTCTTTGACTTTGCTATACAAATTCACACTTAATTTAGGATAACACTGGGTTTGATCTAGAATTCACTTCTAACAAATGATGGAAGTCTTTTGGTAAAGACTCTGTTCAGGAAGTGTTTTAAAAAATTTTATTTCTTTGTATATTTATTTATTTATATTATACTTTAAGTTCTGGGGTACATGTGCAGAACGTGCAGGTTTGTTAAATAGGTATGCATGTGCCATGGTGGTTTGCTGCACCCATCAACCCTTCATCTACATTAGGTATTTCTTCTAATACTATCCCTTTCTTGGGCCTCACCCCCAACAGGCCTTGTTGTGTGATGTTCCCCTCCCTGTGTCCATGTGTTCTCATTGTTCAACTCTCACTTATAAGTGAGAATATGTGGTGTTTGGTTTTCTGTTCTTGTGTTACTTTGTTGAGAATGATGGTTTCCAGCTTCATCCATGTCCCTGCAAAGGACATGAGCTCACCCTTTTTTATGGCTGCATACTATTCCATGGTGTATACGTGCCACATTTTCTTTATCCAGTCTATCACTGATGGGCATTTGGATTGGTTCCAAGTCTTTGCTATTGTGAACAGTGCTGGAATAAACATATATGTGCATGTGTCTTTATAGTAGAATGATTTATAATCCTTTGGTTATATACCCAGTAATGGGATTGCTGAATCAAGTGGTATTTCTGGTTCTAGATCCTTGAGGAATCGCCACACTGTTTTCCACAATGGTTGAACTAATTTACACTTCTACCAACAGTGTAAAAGTGTTCCTATTTCTCCACATTCTCTCCAGCACCTGTTGTTTCCTGACTTTTTAATAGTCACCATTCTAACTGGCGTGAGATGGTATCTCATTGTGGTTTTGATTTGCATTTCTCTAATGACCAGTGATGATGAGTTTTTTATCATATGTTTATTTGCTGCATAAATGTCTTCTTTTGAAAAGTATCTGTTGATAACCTTTGCCCACTTTTTGATGGGGTTGTTTGTTTTTTTCTTGTAAATTTGTTTAAGTTCCTTGTAGATTCTGGATATTAGCTCTTTGTCAGATGGACAGATTGCAAAAATTTTCCCCTGTTTGTAGGTTAACTGTTCACTCTGGTGATAGTTTCTTTTGCTGTGCAGAAGCTCCTTAGTTTAATTAGATCTCATTTGTCAATTTTGGCTTTTGTTGCCATTGCTTTTGGTGTTTTAGACATGAAGTCCTTGCCCATGCCTATGTCCTGAATGGTATTGCCTTGGTTTTCTTCTAGGGTTTTTATGGTTTTAGGTCTTACATTTAAATCTTTAATCCATCTTGAGTTAATTTTTGTATAAGTTGTAAGGAAGGGGTCCAGTTTCAGTTTTCTGCATATGGCTAGCCAATTTTCCCAACACCATTTATTAAATAGGGAATCCTTTCCCCATTGCTTGTTTTTGTCAGGTTTATTGAAGATCAGATGGTTGTAGATGTGTGGCATTATTTCTGAGGCCTCTATTCTGTTCCATTGGTCTATGTATCTGTTTTGGTACCAGTACCGTGCTGTTTTTGTTACTGTAGCCTTATAGTATAGTTTGAAGTCAGGTAGCGTGATACCTCCAGCTTTTTTCTTTTTGCTTAGGATTGTCTTTGCTATGTGGGCTCTCTTTTTGGTTTCATATGAAATTTAAAGTAGTTTTTTCTAATTCTGTGAAGAATGTCAATGGTAGTTTAATGGGGATAGCATTGAACCTATAAAGCACTTTGGGCAGCATGGCCATTTTCATGGTATTGGATAAGCTGGTTGTTCCTCAAACATCCCAATAGATAAGGGGTATGTTAACCAGAGATGTTCTTGCTCAAACCTTCTCTGGAGCAGGGGTGCCCATGTGGATTTTAGTGGGCTTTCATGCTGGATAAAAGCCCCTCCAGTTAGCAGAGAGAAAATGGTTGTCACTAACATCCAAAGATTAACTCTAGGCTGGTGTTGCCATAAAAATATATCAACAATGCTAATAATTTTTGTTTTGAGACAGGATCTCACTCTGTTGCCCAGTGGGGAATACAGTGGCGTGATCCTAGCTCACTGCAGCCTTGAACTCCTAGGCTCAAGCAATCTTCCTGTCTCAGGTTCTTGGGTGGCTGGGATGACAGGCAACAAGTCACTTTGATTGTTTAATGTGCAAAGAGAATCTGCCCTGAAAATCCTATTTCTCTGGTGTGTTTGGTTTTAGTTCATAGGTGGGAGTGATGGGGTGGAGGGAGACTTGTGATCAAGGATAAGAGAGAAGAAATACAAGTTGCTGAATAGCTTTCCATTCAAAAGCAATGGGTGCAAATGGAACAGAATTTTCTGAGGCTTTATCATCTATTCCAGGTTTCCCGAGACTTTTCAATACCAAGGACCTGTTTCTTAATTGACACTTCTCTCACATACTCAGGCTTTAAGATATTTTGTCTCCAAAATGACTTTATTAAGCAATAAATAATATTTTATTAAATAACAGCATGTGATCGTCAATCAGATGTCTGATGAATGTGAGTTGGTACAATTGTTGCCAAAAGCAGATAAACGTTTTGTTGTTGTTGTTGGCTTGTGCAGATGTATCATTTGATTTTTGTTGGACTCTCAGAACCATAAAAATACCTAAGGGCTGGCATTTCCACTTTCCCAAATTTCTCTGTGTCCAAGAAACTGTGGTATTTATTACTAGGTTATTTTATAATCTTTCTAGATATGAAGTAACTGTCTTAAAATATTAAAAAGGGTTAAGTATACAATCTTGGGTGTTACAAAGTTATCTGATGGACTTATGCTGAACGCTGGCCAAAGACAACCCAAAGAAAACTGAATTATGTGCACTTAAAACTAATCTGTGCCAACCTGTCAGGAGAAATTTATAATTTCATTTCTAGAAATAGGATAAAGAAATGAAGTAAAGTCTAATTCCAGTGTGTAAATTAGGGAAATCAACTTCTTCTAGTTTGCTCCTGAATGAACTGCTTTCTATTTGGCATACTGAAGAGCGAGGTCTTCCCTTTAATACACATTGTGAAATAATTGCTCTGGTGGAAATCAGAAACATGTAATGTAATATATTAGTTTTACTCAATGATTCTTGAAAGGTGATACCTCAATTAACAAATCTTTAGGGAAAGAGGCAGTGTTGAAATAAATACGCTCCAATCTCCTTCATAAATCAAGCCAGATAGTACTGCCTCTAGGCATTGGCAAGACAAAAAAACAAAACAAAACTGAGCAGAGTGGTTTTAGCCCTGCCCAGATGTAAGCGAACAAGGCTACCCCTTGGCAAATTTATAAAATGTTTCAAGGTTCTCTTTCTCCACCTTTTACTTTCTGTTACCCTTTGACAGGCTGCCCTGTTTCTGACTTAAAGAACTCTATACTTTTTTTTCCCATCAGAAATTGGTTTTGTATCCATTGTATTTGTTAATACACAGAATGTTAATTTAATGTGAATGAATTTTAATAGATATGGTAAACCAAACCAGTCCTTTGAATTCAAGCCTTTTATAAATACAAGCTTTGTGAATCCTTGGGCTCTGAGCCGCTGTAGCCCAAGCATCTAGCTCAGTTCCTGGCAGGCAAATCACAGAGGGTAGTTGAATGAATAATGAAAGACTTGGTTCCTTTGCACTTGAAGGAATCCAAGCTGAAGGAGTGGGAGAGGGAAAGGCTTGGGTGGGGTGGGGAAGCAGGGGAGGCTTAGTGAAGCCGGTGAATTGAAATCTTAGTAGGTCTCCTCTGAGAATAACCTTGACTTAGTTCCTCCAGGGTATCTGATAGATATGTCAGAAAGGGGTGGGTTTCTTCCCCTTCTTCCTACACCCCTTTTTTTTGGTCTCTGTAGAAAACAAGGAGGGACTGTGGTTCCTAGGGTCAGAGGTGCTTGTACTTATATAAATAACTATAAAATAACTTTTATAGTTATTTTGCTCAGCTACCTAACTTGCTGGGTTCAGGGTGAAATGAAAAATGAGATTATTAAGAATTTCATGCTCTCATACACTGCTGGTTGGAATGCAAAGTGATGTGGACACTTTGGAAAAGAATCCAGCAGTTCCTTAAAAGCTAAACTGAGTTACCATATGATCCAGCAATTCTGCTCTTAGGTACAGACCTGAGAGAATTGAAAACATATGTTTACATAAAGACCTGTACATGGATGTTCATAATAGCATTATTTATTATAGCCAAAAGTACAAACAACCTCATGTCCATTAACTGATGAATGAACAAACACAATGTGGCATAGCTATGCAATGGGATATTGTATACATTGTATCCATACAATGGAATATTATTCAGCAACAAAAAGTAATGAAGTGCCGATACATGCTACAAGGCATATGACGCCTGAAAACATTATGCTAAGTGAGAGAAACCAGATACAAAAGGCCACATATTGTGAGATTACCTTTATATGAGATACCCCAAATTGGCAAATCTATAGACGCCTAAAGTAGATTAGTGGTTTCCAGGGTCTGGGGGAATGGTGGAGTGGGGAGTGACTGCTAATGGGTACAGGATTTCCATCTGGAGCGATGAAAGGGTTCTGAAATAAGATAGTTGCACAACCTTCTGAATATACTAAAAAAAGATGGATTGCACACTTTAAAGGGTGATTTTTATGGTATGTAAGTTATATGTCAATGAAAACATTAAGAATTTCAAGACAGCAGTAGCAGAGCATTAAAGCGAGCCTTGAGCCCTTCTGAGTTCAAGTCTCTGTGCAATTGTACCATTGCACACTCACGCAGCCGACCCTGCCTTCGGTCTCTTAAGCCCTCTCACCCTTTGCCTCCTCTCTTCCTAACTCATGTTGCGTATTTTCTTCCACATTTAATGCTGTGTTAACTAACACATGGCATGTAAAGCAGTTGAGGATACAGTGATTGACTATCTCAGTTAGCCAGGGATTGAGGGATTGAGGGATTTCCCGGAAGGTGGGACTTTCAAAGCTAAAACTAGGAAAAATCCCAGGCAAATTGGGAGGAGTTTGTCACTCTAGTGGTGCATAAACATTATTTTACATAATCATTTCTCCAAATTGAAATCCTGAAGCACATCTCCAGGTTTCTGATTTCTACCAGTGATGATGGGAGTGTGGTGTGTAGCATTGGTCCTGGGCCCCATAGTTACTTTATTTGTTTGATAGAAATTCAGAATTTCGGGCCCCTCCCGGGCCTACTGTATCAGAACCTACATTGTAACTAGATCCCCAAGTGACTCACATGTACATTAAAGATCTGTGCCCTGAGGTGGAGGACAAATGATGGCTGAGCAGAGAGAAGATCAGGCTCTGGTGCCGAATTTGCCACTAGTTGGCTGTGTAAACTCAAGACAAGTTGCTTAACCTCTCTGGACCTTAGTGTCTTCATTCATGGAGCACAGAAGTTGGATTCTTACAGCTAGTGATTAGTGAACACATAAATATTTGTTATATGTATCTGGATTTGAATAACCCAGACCTACTTAACTCCTAAATTAGAAAACTCTCCTTTGATCATTTACTAGCTTTGTAACTTTGATCAGATGACTTTCAGTTTTCTCATGAGGGGTTATTGTGAAGAATAAGAAAAGTAGCATTTACAAAGCGCCTGGCTCAGGGTAGACTGTCATTAAATGGTAGTTTTTATTTTTTGTGTTACTGAAATCTAAGCTTCTGATAAGACTGTACATTAGAATACATCTTCATGAAAAGAATTGAATCTGGATATCCTTTTTGTTACTGGAAGAATCCTTGTGTCTGGAGTTGAAGAGCATGTAAACTCTTAGTGTTAGGTGAAAGAATGTATTTGACTCCTGATTCCTTCTTATTTAGATGATTTTAGCTTGGAGGTTTCCTATAAGTCCAGTCTGCATCTACTCAGCACCTAAATCTTGTCTTAGGATACAGCTATCAGTTACACGGAAAAATATCAGGAAAAACACCTGCAAACAGGATACATCAATATGGTTTTCATGGTTAAGCAAGCTAAGCTTTGATCTTTGGAAAACACTGGTGACTGAAGTTCAGAGCTTGCGGTTTTCTGTGCAGGCTGGATTTTTCCAGTTAACAGAGGCACGTGAACGGTTCTGAATCTATAAGGTCTTTGTTGGATATTTTTTGTTGTTCTTTGGTTCCAGCACTCCATCAGATTTACATGTGGGAGATATAATTAGCCATAGACTGATTGCAAAGTATCAGCCATAATTTAAAAATGTGAATTAACATAAAATGGCAAGCATTAAAAGTTAATGCTAACTTGATGCTCATTTATTTTTGCATCCAAATGAGCCTTATTAAGTTACTTAGTCCATCTAAACATCAGGGGTTTTTTCTCATACGCCAAGTTGTGATAACAATTTCTTATTGTAAATGCTGATAACACTTTTGAAAAGTGCAGGTTCAGTCTGCTGTTGATAATCAATTTTCAGCTTCTTCTGTGACCTGGTTTAAACTGACATCACTGTACCGTTTGGCATCTTAAAGTCCCGAGTACTTTGTAAAGGGCTTTCTAACGGAAATTATATTTTGACTGTCAAGGCCCTGTGGTTTCCTTCACTGTCAGCACGATCAATAACTTTGGGCAGGTGGATGGAGTGCAGATGGGGATGGAATGTATGGAAATGTAGCAGGCCTATGAGATGTGGGCTTAAATAAGCAAATCAAGCCAATTGGCTTAGAATTATGATGGCTGGCTTTCTAATGCATATTCAGGGAAGGCTGAAAAAATGTATGAAATTTAATTGTACCATAAAGCTGTCACCAGAAAATATATACTGAATATCAAGCAGGGTAACATGTCTTCTGGAGAGTTAATCTGTGAAAGTTAAAAAAATTCAAAGAATGTTACAGTTGAATAAGTCATAAAAAGAAATAGGTGGTGCTAGGGAACAGTTTTTGGAACAAGAAACAAATCGCACAAACTCAAATTTAATGAATGAAGCACATTTGATAGCTTATTGTCCTTAGCAATTTCCCTATTGAATATGTAGAAAAATTTGGGAAAAAAGAGTGTAAAAAGTGAGGCAATTTTAACATTTTCTATGCCAAAGATTTAAGACAATGTATCCACAATATTTAGATAATCATTAATATTGTAATACTAGATGCTTTAGTATTAATGAGTGGAGTTTTGCTACTTTATGGTAAAAACCAATGTTTCTGTAAGCCAGACTGAAAATCCCTGATACTGCATCTAATAGAGAGATTGTTTCTCACACTTCACTGTGCATGTGAATCACCTGAGGATCTTAAGGTATAGTTCTTTTGGTATTTTTTTATAGAGGTAAAATTCACATAACATAAAAGTAATCATTAACCATTTTAAAGTGCACAACTCCATGGCATTTAATATATTTACAGTGTTGTGCAACCATCACCTCTATTCAGTTCCAAGACATGTTTTTCTTCAAGGAATCTCTATGTCCATCAAGCAGTCACTCCTCATTCCTCCCTTGCCCTCAGCTCCTGACCACCACCCATCTGCTTTCTGTTGCCATGGATTTGCCTGGTCTTGATGCTTCAGATAAATAAAGTCATACAATATGTGACCTTTCATGTTCTGGCTTCTTTCACTAAAATGCAGATTGTGATTCCGAAAGTTTGGGAGCAGAGGCTGATTTTCTTGCATTTTTAATTCCCTCCCAGGTGATGCTGCTGCTGCTGGTGTAAAGATCTTGGATAAGGCTGCATCTCCTGGGCGGAGGCACTGCCGTCCAGTGAGCGTCAGGGAAGACTGGACCACTGATTCTCTGACTTCCTGTTGAACCACTGATAGGATCAAGTGGACTTGTTGGCTTATTGGTGCTTAGAGATATTGAGGATCCCCAGTAGATCCTTTCCACAGAATTGTGTAAAACTTTAGAACATGTACATTGTCATTTATGCTTCATTTTGTCAAATAATTTTTGCCATCTGTATCAGAGTTGGCAAACTGTGGCCTGGGGGTCAAATCCAACCCACTGACTGTTTTTATAAAGTCTGCCAGCCAAGAATGGCTTTTATTTAAAAAAAATGGTTGAAGAGTAATCAAAAGAAGAGTAATATTTTATGGCACATGGGCATTATATAAAATTTAAATTTCAGTGTTCACAGATAAAGTTTTATTGGAAGACAGCCAAGTTCATTTGTTTACATATTGTCTATGACTGCTTTCATGATACAATAGCAGAGTTGACGGAGACCATATGGCCCATAAAGCCAAAAATATTTACTGTCTGGTCCTTTTCAGAAAAAGTTTGCCAACCCCTTATGTATATGATGACTTCAACCTGCAAGTACAGAATAAAGACAGTGAGATAACCTGCAAACTCCTCATGAAGAGAAAAGGCATGCACTAGTAGGCATATAAACCAGAAGTTAAACATTACCAGAAAAAAAAAAATCAACTCATAGAGATGAGTTTTACAAAGCAGAGTTTTTAAAGAAGTCCTAATTTTCTAGTCAAAACAAAGAGCTAAAAATCAGATTTCTGCTCTTGACCAAGAATTAAAACCTTTCTCTCTTTCTTTCTTTCTTTCTTTCTTTCTTTCTTTTCTTTCTTTCTTTCTTTCTTTCTTCCTTACTTCCTTCCTTCCTTCCTTCCTTCCTTCCTTCCTTCCTTCCTCCCTCCCTCCCTCCCTTCCTTCCTTCCTTCCTTCTTTTCTTTTCTTTTCTTTCTTTTCTTTTCTTTTTCTTTTTCTTTTTCTTTTTTTTGTAATCCACTCTTGGCCATCTCTTGTGAGCCTCCTCACATTTCCATAGCTGTAAAGCTGTATGTGAAAATGTCAAGTGCTTTTTAAGAATGGATTTTACACTTGCCATTTTCAAGTGCAATGGATTTACACTTCAAAAAGTCAGACACAACTTCATAATTGAATTTCACCTGATCTTTTCAAGTGCGAGGCCCTGGAACTTGGCGTCAAGGACAAGCTCAGAACTAGACTGAGTTTTTACAGGTGGAGTCTCTCCTGCATTCAAGCCTTTAAAGTGAATAACAGATGACTTATGCAGCTGAAATACTTTTGCATTCCAGCCTAAATTATTGATGGAGGTTCACAATGTTAATTTTCCTGGTTTATTTTTTGATATTAAAGAAATTATGGGCTGGGTGACCTAGGATTTGTGATACACCCACATCTGACTGGCATAGCCACTAGGGTAATTTTTAAGGAAATGATAGTTTAAGCTTTAGGGATTGTCTCAGGTTTTCATACCTAAAAGATTAATGAACTAGAAAAGCCCAAGGTTGCCCCCAAGAAACCCTCAGTGGAAGTTACTGACTGTACCCAGAATGTCAATCATTCGGAAGACAGACATGCACACACATCTAAACTTTCACAAAGATGTAGTCTTTGTGTCTCTTGAAGAATAAAAAGGAATGTATCTAAATTCCGAGGTTCTAGAAAACTTTTTTTTTTAAAGGAACAAATCAGAAATAAATGAAACACGTGTTTTTCTGACTCACAAAAACACTGTTAGCCCAATATTTTGGCAAAATTTGCATTCTTTACATTAAGGAAATGCACTGACTTGAGTTTTGTGTCCTTATTTGCTTCTGATATCTTAGAAGACTGCATGTAAATTTTTCTGAGGTATAGTTACATATAAAGTATGAAAATATTTGTAAATGTGCCCTAAAGGTACACCTTTCTTTAGGACAGCTGTGCATATTTGTAAAATCTGCAAGTTCTACATAGTTATTCCTTCTGCAAAACCTGATGAATGATATTTGAAATTCAGAGGAAGCAGTGGATAAAAGAAGCATGAAGTCTCCTGGCAAATGGAGAGCAGAAGTTACACCAACATGTTCTCTTCTGTGTCCTCCTAATGCTCCCTACAGGGAGTTAGCCAAACTGAAAGGTCTGAGTTCTCCACAGGACCACCCTCACATCTGATGCCGACTGCAAGTTTAGGGGGTTCCCTAAACCATCCCCTGGTTCCATAATTCAATAGAAAGTCTCACAGCACTCACTGAAACTGACAATACTCGTGGTTATGGTTTATTACAGGAAAGGATACAGGTTAAAATCAGCCAAAGAAAGAGACCTATGGAGCAGAGTTTGGGGGTTCCAATCATGAAGGTTTTGTTGTCCTCAGCATGTATTGCCCTCCTAGTATCAATGTGTGACAATATACATGGAGTATTGCCAACCAGGGAAGCTCACATGAGCCTTGGTGGCCACGGGATATTGGGGCTTCATTACATAGGCATGAGTGAATGACTGACTGCCCATGTGGTTGAAGTTGGTCACCGGGTGGACTGACACAATACGACCCAAAGCTGCCACCTTAAAACACATGGTTGGTCTTGTTGGCATGGCCAGCCTCCAACCTAAGACTGTTAAGTGTGTCCACTGGGTATGACACAGATGACCTCCCAGAAGCTGAGGACAAGGGCCAGACCTCTCTTTGGGTAAAACCCCATTTTACACTGCAGACTTCCCTTTCAAAATAAAAGCAAACAAAAAAAAATTTTCAAGAGGGAGCAGTAACCTCAAAGTGTTACCAACCTTTGGGAAAATTGGTCTCCTATACTTCCTTAAGCACTCTGTTTTATACTTGAAATTCGTAAGTGAATGGAGAAGAATGAGAGTTCTTCAGTCCCTAAGACCCTCATCCATATACCAAAGAAAAGGAGTTTTGTTAGTTATTTAGAGAAGAGTAAGACCTTTTATTCTAGATAGTTTCAAAGACAAAACAAATTACAATAAAAAATATAGAGATCATTTACTGTTCTATATTCATCAGGATTACACGTTAAAAAGAAAATACATATTAAGCTTTTATCATTTTCATTGCTGACAACTTTTTGAGACTAATGCCATTCTTTCAAACGGTAATACATACTTATTATAAAAACATCAAACAATAGAGGAATAGTAAAAAAGAATAAAGACGCACTCATTAAATATTTCAATATCCAGAGATAACCATGTTAATAATTCTATTTTTTATCAATTTTAACAAACTTTATTCTTTTTATTTGCTTTCTTATCTGTTTTCTTTACCATATCATGAACTTTCTGAAGGCAGGGACCAAGTCTCTTTTGTTTAACCACCAAATCATTAACAATTACAGCATAGTGTCTGGCACAATCTCCAGAGATTTGCTTAATCAATGATCAGTGTGCATCTATTCAGTCATATTCATATATGCACACAGATATACAGATAGCTATAGAATGTAAGATCCATTGGGTCAGAGCTTTTTGCATGTTTTGTTTCACTTGTATATTTCACTTGTCCAGAGCAGGGGTCAGCAAACTAACTGCCAGGAGCTGAATGCATCCAGCAGCCTAGTTTTTGTAAGTAAAGCTTTGTTGGAACACAGCTGCACCCATTTATTTACACATCACCTGTGGCTGTTTTCATATGACAGTGGCAGAGTTGAGCAACTGCATAGGGGCCTTGTGGCCTACAAAGCCTAAAGTATTTACTATGTGGACTTCCATGGAAAACATTATTTTCTCTTTTTTTTTTTTTGAGATAGGGCCTTACTCTGTCACCCAGGCTGGAGGGCAGTGGCGTGATCTCGGCTCACTACAACCTCCACCTCCTGGGTTCAGTGATTCTCCTGCCTCAGCTTCCGGAGTAGCTGGGATTGCAGGAGGCTGTCACCACACCCGGCTAATTTTTGTACTTTTAGTAGAAAAAGTACAAAACATGGTTTCACCATGTTGGCCAGGCTGGTCTTAAACTCCTGACCTCAGGTAATCCTGAGGCCCTCAGGCCTGCCTCGGCCTCCCAAAGTGCTGGGATTATAGGCGTGAGCCACTGCACCTGGCTGGAAAACATTTTCTGACCTCTGCTATAGAGTAATTCTGTCACTTAGTATTTGATGAATCTTTGTTGAATGAATAATTTTTAAAATAACTTCTATGTACTTGTATTTAACAACATTTCAAATATCCTAGTCACACAATTATTATAGTCGTCTTGTTTTTTATTTTTTAATTTTTCTCCTCCTGTGTCTCCACATACCACCCTAAATAGTTGTTTTAAATTTTATTTGCATACCATAATATATTCAACTAGTTGTCTTTTATTAGATGTTTAAGATCTTTTCTTTTGTGTGTGTGCTTTGTAAACAGCCACACGGTGAACATGCATCTCTTCCTATTAGTACCACTGTATTAGGGTAAATTTAAAGAAGTGGGATTTCTGGGTCAAAGGATATTCACATTTTTATGTTTTTGATATATTTTGGCAGATTGTCTCCCAGAAAGGTAGTTCCAATAATATTTCATTTCCTCATAACTGTACCCCAACATGTGAAATTAAGAGCAAGATTTTTATTCAGCCAAGACATAAACATTAAAAAAAAAAAGTCAGATGGCAATCACATTACTTCTAAGCCACTTTTGGTAATAGAACTGACTCGTCCTGCCACAATGATGGGAGATATAAATGGTTTTTATTTGCCAAATTAAAAGCATGGTGGTGCCCTTGATTACATTTACATTTACCACTAATTCCCTGAGCTCTTGAACACAGGAGGAAAAAAATCATTATGATAATGAAGGCAGCTATTTTTAAACAAATGTATGCATGTACATTTTAGAAACAGAAATGTTATGTTCTTTAAAGTGTGAAAAATGCTTACATATAATTCATTTATTCATACAAAACAATATAATAAAATATAACTACTTTTTTTTATAAAGGGCTTGTTTCACCTTTAGAAAGGAATAAGGTGGCAATCCAATTTCTGGGCTCCTTGATGGCAGGCTCGAAGTGTGTACTGACAGTGATGTATTTGGAAATTACTCTGATCAAGAGTTCACAAAACTGAGCTGGGATGCCTGCTGCAGTCCTCCATTTCACCAGGAAGAGCTTGCTCGTTCGTCTTGTTTGGAGGTGTGTAAAAGGCCTAGTCACAGCGGGGTGCGGTGGGAGGGGGAGAGTGGAGGAGCCTTTCTGGCCTCATCAGCTTTTTTGAAAAGCCAGCTGGAAACTGAAATCGAGCTCCATTAGCAGCGCACTGGGAGGGCACCAGGGTTAAGTTCCTAGACCCGAATGCTAAGCTCCTTATGTTTTAAATCTTCTGTCAAGAAGATTACTGACCTTCCCTTTGATGCAATGCAAAAGTTAGTGGGTTGAGTAGTAAAATTTCAGACCTCTTAGTCACAGATAAAACTAGGTATTCAGAAGGAAGAAAAGCCTGCCTGTGTGTTGAACTGAGGCAATGGATAACTTCATTGTGCAGCCAAGGGTGCTCTTTCCCTCCTGTTTAATGACTAAAGCGGCGGCGGCAAATAGCCAGATGGCATGTAATGGAGTTTAGGTAGCTGTGAAGCAGGTAGGGGACCAAGAAGGAGTCAAAGGGAAGGGAAGCATAATGCCTCGCTGCGTGGCCTCATTGCGTGGTTCGAGGGCACCCAGCTATCCTGTCCGTCCTGCACTGGATCGACACTGCATGAAATGAAACGGAGGGTTGGAAATTAGCTGGTGAATAAGATGATGAAGAAATACAAACAAGGCTCCTCAGAGCTGGAACGCTTCTGGGGCCATTGTTACAGCTTAGAAGCCCCCTGAAAGACGTCAGTGCCCCAGCTTTCGTAAGGTAAAAGCCAGAGATGCCTTGTAAGAGTCAGCGTCTCCCTGGAAAAGTACAACTTACACACAGGAAGGTCTAGTTTTCTTTTCAGCGTGCTTTTCTTAATCTTACTCTGTAGATACTTCAACCAATTCCTCTAGTAAGGATGGAGAAAATAATGGTTTAAAACAATAAAACTGACTATACCTCTATTGATCCCCTTCTGAATCCAGGGGACAATTGTCACCCCCACTGAAGAGTAGGTTTTGCAGATCTGACAACATAGAATGTCTTTATCTCAGGTTTACTTATGGCTGTCTATACAGTAGAACCTAAAAAAGAATGTTAGCAATCATCTGGAAATTTTGTCAATGGAAATGGTAAATATTCTAGAACACATCTGAAGAGCATGCCACCATATACAAAACCCACATTGGTTGAATAATTACCATCTTTGTTTCTAACTTCCTTCCAGTTTCTTTTACAAATTACAATTGACAACTAGAACTTAACTGGAAAAGAAAATCCATATGACTGCTGATTAGATCACTCAGGAAGTGGGAATATTTATTTGTTAAATGACTTCCAAAGGTTATTTGCTGAGAGACAGCTGCTATACTGGAACGTCTAAGTCAAGATTATTGACGGCAACTGTTAGGCCCAATCCATTAGAAACAAGTCAGCATTATAAACTAGTGGATGATTATTTTAGTTATAGAATAGACGATGGATATATGGAAGTCTCTCATTTTTAATGAGATGCCAGTTGTGGGCAATTATTCAGTTACTTTTTTGGTAATTGCTCAAATAGTTTATCATAGCAGGTATACTTGAAAGTAGCAGAGTTAATTTTTCCATAGGTGTTTTATTATGATTGATTTTTTTGGGGTAGCCACTGCCTTTTTTCAGTTTCTAGTTTTTCCAGGCTGAAAATTGTGGTGACTCAATTTTTTGGTGTGGAATATTTTAACTTAAGGGCATGCATTTATGCAATAAAGAAGATTCAGTATTCATTTCAAAGGAGAATTTTGTTCCTGCCCCAAAATGCTTCCGTAGCTCACCGCCAAGTGGAGTTGAAATCACCTTTCCGTGCTTGTCAGGCTTTTCAATTTTCACCTAAGAATGTTAACTCTATTCCTAGCTCAACTGCCTGCCCAAGCATGAGGATTTTTATTGAATTAACTGCATAAAATAACTGTACTTTGGTTATTGTTGTTGTTGTTGTTGTTGTTGAGGAGTACAACTTTAAACTCACTGCTGTATGTATTATCTCTCAGAAAGCTCAGGGGAGCTCCACGATATTCACGGAGGGGGAATATTGTTGTGTGGAGGCCATGCAGTTTAAACACTCCTCTAGACAACCCAAAATGACGCCTGGATTAAGCCAGAGCCCCAGAAATCTGTGTACCTAAACTGATTCATGTTGTCCCCTGGAGATTTGCTTTCTACTGATTTGATGTTGGAGTTGTGCCATCACCAGGGTGACCAACTGTCATAAACAGTTGCTCCAGACAGTCCTGGTTTTGGAACTGAAAGTCCCACGTCAGGAAATGTCCTAGTCCAGGAAAAACTTGGACAGTTGGTCACCCTATCAGTTAGGCATATGTCTTTACAAAATTCACATGTGCATCTAACGTGAGGCCATGAATATCTTTGTGTGAATTCTCAGGAGGTAATTCTCTCTGGTCTTAGTTTCTCCTGAGAAACTGTGTATTTAACCAAACAACCTAAGGTTACTGTGAATTGTAGAATTCAAGAGTTTACTTTTTCTTTGCTTTGGCAAAAAAAGAGCCAAATTTCTGGCAGAACTAATGGATTCATTTTTGTGTTAGCCACATATCTGGTTCAATTTTATGTCATTTCCTTTCCTTTCCTTTCCTTTTTTTTTTTTTTTTGTTTGTTTCATTTTCCTTTCTCTGCCACTTTAGCTGTGCTAACAGGTTATGTTTTACGTAGCCGTGATAACTGCCTTTGATGCTTCTTTTGTTAAAGAGGAGGCATACATAAAAATTGCTATGTTTCACCACAAAACTAATGTTGTAGGTCAGGTTTTCCAAGAAGGAGACTGAGAAGGAAACATGCTCTCAGGATCCATTAGGTGGAGGGGAGAAGAGCAGAGGGAGGAAGCAGGACAGGTAGATGCCAAGTTGGCTGCATCACAGTCGCAAGAAGGCTTCAGCCAGCCCTGTGAGAGCTCTGTAGCTGGGAGGTCCCCTTAGAGTTGTCCTGGGTTTGGGTGAAGAGGGTGACCCTATCACTCCCTCCCCACCTTGGGGGATGAATTATGGAACATGACCTGGCCATGGGAAGGGGTAAGACCTTGGGATATGGGGTCTCTTCAAGCTGAAGAGCAAATCTGAGAGAAGTCAGGTGGCAGCAGCTACTCCAGCAGCTCCAAGAGTAAGTCCTTCAGCATCACAGTGTCCTCCACAACCAGCATTTCCACCTCTCCACAATGATCCACCTGGCTGAAGGGCTGTGTGCAGTGGTAGAAGGAGCAGGGAAGTATTGACTATCCATCTGTAAAATAAGGATACTAATACCTTCATTGCAGAATTGTTGTGAAGATCAGTTGGGTCCAATATATAAAGCACTTATCGCAGAGTATGCCATGTCGTAGGTAAATAAATGACAACTGCTATCATCTCTCTCTTTCCACATGGGCCTAATGAATCAATTAATGCATGCTGAATGGGTCGTTTTACTGAATGATCTGACTTTGCATCAAGGTAGTTAAAAAGTTTTAGAAAAACCAAAACAAAACCAATTTGAAGCATGCACATCCTAATACTAGTAGTTTTAACAGACTTTCTTTAACAAATTAATAGCAAAAATATATATGTAGGATATTCGATGGAGATTATTTTAAGGTCCCTAATGTGGGATTTCTTGTGAGTGTCTTGAGTCTTTGGGATGAAGAATTAGGAGAAGCCAGAGGAGCAGGTACAAAGGTGGCTAGGCAACTTTGATGCTTTCCCAGTTGTCTTGGGGATTTTTTATGTTTGGGGCATTTCTGTGACCCATAATTTTTTTTTTGTCAGGCACCGTGAAAGCAAGGGACCAAAAACAGAAGGCAGAAAATGAGAATAATGATGGTTGAAGAAAAGGAAAGAACTTAATTAAAGGAGGCAACACAGTCTTAAAGCTAAAAGATTTAAAAATAAAATAAGGTATCTATCACCATGATACATTTTTAAATACAGTATTTTTAAAGAGCTGAGTGTAAAAAGATTCAAGGCAATTGAAACCCATGAGGTTAAAAACCAATACAATAATGCTGAATTAAAATAAATACAGTGAGATAATCTAAAAATATAACACAGAAATATTTGAAATTCTTTTGAACAATTAAGATGAAACATTTCATAAATTTATGACTGGAACAGTTGTTTTATAAACCTGAGGTTACAGACATATACATGAAGACCCAAAATAATCTATTTACATTTAAGACCATTAAGAAGACATTTGATTATGTTCACTGTATTAAGTAATTTCAAATTGAATGTCTAGTCCTTTAAAGAGCTTTTTTGATACCATTTACTTACAACGTGAATTTGCCTAGAAAATGTGAATGAAGAGTAGCTGAATATAGGTAGAGTGACATTATGTTTGATTAAGCTGAGAAGGCAGTTAGAAAATATAACTCATCTCTACCCCTGTCACCTACCTCTCTCTCTCTCTCTCTGTCTCTCTCTGACACACACACACAGATTCCAAAAAAGCAGAAGTTTGTGGTCCTAAAGAAGCATTTAAATACCATTTGCAGATTATTTGTTGATCCCTGGAGTGCTTGTTAAAGGCACTTACTCTTGGAGTCTTCTCCAATTTACTGAATCAGAATTGCTAGAGCTTGGGCCTGGGAATATGCATTCTAATGAATGTGACAGGTAATGCTGATGTCCACTAAAGTCTCAGAACCACTGTTTCAAGTAACAGGAATAATAACCTAGATTGGGGAGGTGAGAACTGGTGACATATAGAGCAGCTGAGAGGCAGTGAAAAGGTCTTTAACACCTATGTTTGAAAAATCAGCTGTCTCTAAGCTGAAATTGACACAGAAAAGAGAAAACCATATAAGAGATGCTTATCAAATTTGTAGACAACTCAATAGAAAGAAGGGTTAACATGATAGATGACAGCATTAAAGCTCAAAAGGGTCTTGACAGGCTGTGAAATGGGATTGAAATTAAGACGTTGAAATGTAACAGGGATAAATGTAAAATCCTATATTTGGGTTGACAAAGGAAAAAAAGAATCACTGCACAAGGTCAAGATGGAAGCAAGCAACTTAGTAAGAATTCATAAATGAGGACCTAGGAGATGTTGTTGATGGTGTCCATGGTAGAAGCCACCAGAGTAAAAAAGCTGCCAACAAAGCTACAACTATATGAGTCTGGATTCATAGAGAGAGGTGGAGTGGGGAGAAGTGAGCTTGAGTTTCTTGATGAAACATTTCAAGGAGAATATTGAAGAATCAGAGCTCAGCCAGAGGAAGTGGCCTGGATGAGAGGATTGCAAAAATTGTGCTAAATGAAGGACAACTGAGATTTAACATAGAAAAGATAGCTTTTTCAAACGTTTAAAGGTATCTGTCATTTACAGTAGGGAATAATCAAAGAACAGATGAGACTGTGAGATCTTGAGGAAGCTAAAGACTGGGGCATGGAAGGTGAACCAGATAGAGAGTTTTGGAGAAAAACGACTAAGAGAAAGGTTTGATTGAGTATACAAAGTCAGTTCAGCTGAATGGTGGTGGCAGAAAATTAATTGATTGGAGATTAGAGAGGAGTGGGTGGTGAGTACATGGAGGCTATATTTGTAGATAACTCATTCTAGACTTTTGGCAGAGAAGATAGAGGAAAAAATTGGATGAATCTCTAGAAAAGACACCAGACTAGACTGTAATTTTAAGATAGGGAAGTCCTATGGGTATTTGATGGAGTGGCTAGATCTAGGTTTGCAGATTTATGTCTTTGTCCCAGGGTGTGGTCAATATGGTGTCCCCTCTCATGCTGAGAAGTATCCTGGTGTTGATAAATCTCATGGTTCCACAGTATTTGAAGGCCGAGGTAGGTGAGCCAGTGGAGAGAGCATGTGTAATGAGGGAGCAAGTCCTGCCAGGTCCTGGTTGGGCAGAAGCAGGCGTGGGTAGGCCAGGGAGCCTGGCCAGGAATATGGTTGGATGGAAGAGGCTCTGGCAGGTGCTGTGAATCCAATGGCCGGGTGCCAAGTCTGGAACTCTGCGGGAACCAGCAGGGCTCAGCATTCTGTTTGGCAGTAGTGAAGACTTTTGCATTTTAATAGAGAATTCTCAAGAAGGGAAGCCTTCAGGGATCCAATAGATATGGTCAGAGAGATACTCTGGCAGTGTCTGCCTGGGGCCTCTCTACTAGACCATTCAAAGGTCAGCTAAAAAGTCCATTCATGGGGGCGGAGCAAGATGGCCGAATAGGAACAGCTCCAGTCTCCAACTCCCAGCGCCAGCGACACAGAAGACCGGTGATTTCTGCATTTTCAACTGAGGTACTGGGTTCATCTCACTGGGGAGTGCCGGACGATCGGTGCTGGTCAGCTGCTGCAGCCCGACCAGCGAGAGCTGAAGCAGGGCGAGGCATTG
>NW_012106253.1:1540559-1550178 GCF_000951045.1 Mandrillus leucophaeus
CCATTCATTTTCAAAGGCATACAGCTAGAAGCTCAGTGAGTGTCGCTCTTCTGCAGGGATTTCTGTCTCCAGAGTGGAATGGGGATGATCTGGCTTCATTAGCAATAGGCGAAAAGTGGAAGCTATTAAACCAGAGTGAGTTGTGTAAGTCTAAACCTCATAACCGTGATAAATATACCATCAATGACGGCTGTGGACATGGATGCTTTTTTGTGAGTGCACATTAATTGAGACCCATGGATTTGAATGTCATGTGGAATTCCCACTTACAAAAGGCAGATTTAATAACCTGGGTTTTTCAAATGCAAGGGAACCTGGGACTGTCAGCCATCCTTTTAACTGTTTGTTAGCCACTTTGTGATTGTATTTCTTTCTCTGACATGAAGGGGATATAGGGACATTAAAACCTCATCTGTGGTTAAGAGCACAGTTATTGCAGTTAGAGAAATCTGGTTGGAAGCTCATTTCTATTACTTACTATTTGTTGTTTGCCCTTGGGCAAATGACATATCTGAGCCTCAGTTGCCTCCTATGTGAAACGGGAATAAGGATAGTATAGACTTCATACATTTGTTGTAGGGATTAAATGAAGTGATGGATGTAAAGTGATTAGCACATTTAACTTGTTACATAGTTGGTGTGAACAAATAGTACCTGTTACTAATTGTATTGTTCTTACTATGCTGCCTTGTGGGTGAGATGTTTGAGGAAAGCTCCATGTAGAGCCAGGGAGTGCTTCAGCTTAGGTCTATTTTTCAAAAATTACTGAGCACTTCATAGGTATGTGAAGGACTTTGCTGTTCAGGAAAGTTCTGAATAAAGAGCTTTGTTCTGTGTTGGCCTAGTGGGTACTGTCTGTGCACTTTGGGTGAAACATGCATCTCTTCATGATGTGGTTGTGAGTTTATTGAATCATGTTTGATAATAATAACAACAACAATACACACCATCTTAAAGTTGCACAGTGCACAGCCCTGGGCCAGACCACTAATGACTTCCTTAGTGTTAAAACTCACACGGACAGTGCTTTACAGTTAACCAATGTCTTCATACAAAAGTGTGTGTGTGTGTGCATGTGTGTGCATGTGTGTGTGAAGGTCATTACCTTATCACAGTAGCCACATGGCTGGGGGCAGGGCAGATATTATTTCCTTCATTCTTTTGGTTGAACTCAACTAGGTTTGTTTGATTGCTTTTGAAAAAGAGTGTTGATTGAATAGCTTTTATGAGAATAGACAAAATTACACTATTGCTTTGTAATCTTTAGTGATCTTTTTTTCCAGAGAGTTATACATTCAAATTTGGTGGCAAATTGAATTCATGCTGCATGTCAGGACTGCAGATTAGTTAAAAATGATTAAGCCCTACAACATTGGAATTAGCGATTTTTCACCATTTCTTCGTACTCTTCTTGAGGTTAGAAATGACACATTGGCCATCAGTGAGCACTGACAGCCTTAGAAAACACCGCCTTTTCCTCCCTCCCTCTCTCCTTCCCCCCTCCCTTTCTCAAATGCTTAGGTTGTTTCTATTGTGTGCAACTAAAGGTTGCAATGTACAGATCAATGTGCCTTTAAAATATACTTTAATTTAAAATATGTCTACATATGGTCATTTATCTTTCCGCCTAGCCTGATTTCTTTTTCTCCATTGGCTTAGTTTGTGGTTCTGGAGCCAATTTACATCACTGATTAAAACAAGCCTAGATAGTTTGTGACCCATTTTTGTTAGAAGTTTTTCTCTCCCTCATCTACAACCACAGCCATTAAGATAGCTTACACTAGCCTGGCTAATGATTTTCAGATTTGAGTCTCAGAAAACCATGAGCATGAGGTTTTCAGAAACACTTAGAATCACTGAGGCTGAGTTCTCTCATCTGTGAAATGACCGTATTAACATTCTCCTAAAATATGCGAATTGAAATATACCTTCTAATTCTTGGTTGATGGGTTTTTAAGGGCAAAACTTTAGCCTGTTATTCGCCTTAAAAACGAAGTATGACTGAGTTGATAACAAAGATTTCTAGATCCATCCTTGACATTCATTTTTTTTTTTTTTTTTTTTGAGACGGAGTTTCACTCTTGTTCCCAGGCCGGAGTGCAACGGCCTGATTTCGGCTCACTGCAATCCCCGCCTCCGGGGTTCAAGCGATTCTCCTGCCTCAGCCTCCCTAGTAGCTGGGATTACAGGCATGTTCCACCGTGCCTGGCTAATTTTGTAGTTTTAGTGGAGACGGGGTTTCTCCACATTGGTCAGGCTGGTCTCGAACTCCCAACCTCAGGTGATCCACCCGCCTTGGCCTCCCAAAGTTCTGGGATTATAGGCGTGAGCCACCACACCTGGCCCGACATTCTTTAATACCAGCAATGCTGGTGATGTCGGTGGTGGTAGAGGTTAGATGAAAAAAGACCCATCAGTGTAACAGCATAGTAGTCGACATGTCACGAGCAGTGGTTTGGCATTATGGTTCGAGGTAATAATGAAAATGTCATTTCAAATTATTCTATCATTTATTAAGAAGACATAAATGACATCCTCAAAATTCAGGTTAAGATCAACAAGTGTTCTTTGAGCCATTAGCTGCAGGGTCATTTTTACCTTAGTTTGGTCCAGAGACCATCTTGTCACTGCCTTTCCTGTTCCTATGCATTTTGCATGATAGTATTGCACGGTAAACTGAGCATGGACTTTGGAATCAGTCACACCGGGGTTCAGATCTAGGGTGGTTTACTTACAAATCATGCAACATATTTAACGTGAGTAGTCTGCTTTCTAAAATGTAAAAATGAGAATAATGCCACCTTCCTCAGTGTGGTTGTGAAGGTTAAATGTGATAATGCTGAGAAGTTCTTTGCACAAAAAATTGGTTATATTTATGGAATGGTTGTTCCACTCTTTTTACACACACACACACAGACACACACACACTTTTTTTTTTTTGAGACAGAGTCTTGCTCTGTCGCCCAGGCTGGAGTGCAGTGGTGTGATCTTGGCTCACTGCAACCTCAACTTCCCAGGCTCAGGTGATCCTCCCACTGCAGTCTCCTGAGTAGCTGGGACTACAGGTGTGCACCACCACTCCTAGCTAATTTATTTTTTTGTAGAGACGAGGTTTCACCATGTTTCCCAGGCTGGTCTTGAATGCCTGAGCTCAAGCAGTTCTCCTGCCTCAGGCTCCCAAAGTGCGGGGATTATGGATGTGAGCCACTGCACCCAGCCTTACATATTTTATTTTTACTCTTCACTCAATTTAGCTAGATGACACTCTTATTTCCATTTTATTGATGAGAAATCAGAGAGGTTAAGTGACTTGTTGACGGTAGATAGTAAGGAGCTGAGTGGGCTTCACATCTGGGTCTACAGTTTCCACAGCATGAGCTTGTACTGTGTTCCATCCCACATGGTAGGTCTTCAGCAATGGTAGAGTTTCTGCTCCTTCCATGAAGGTTTGTAACTGAGGGTCTAAAAGAAATAATTTCTTCTTATTAAATAAATACAGTTAGAAGGAATAAGATCCAGTATTTGGTGGCACAACAGGGTGACTATAGTTAACAATAATTTATTTTGTGTGTGTGTGTGTGTGTGTGTGTATATATATATATATATATATATTTATTTATTTATTTATTTTTTTGAGACAGAGTCTCGCTTAGTCGCCCAGGCTGGAGTGCAGTGGCGCGATCTCGGCTCACTGCGAGCTCCGCCTCCCAGCTTCACGCCATTCTCCTGCCTCAGCCTCCCGAGTAGCTGGGATTACAGGTGCCCGCCACCATACCTGGCTAATTTTTTGTATTTTTAAGTAGAGACGGGGTTTCACCATGGTCTCAAATCTCCTGACCTCGTGATCCACCCACCTCGGCCTCCCAAAGTGCTGGGATTACAGATGTGAGCCACTGTGCCCAGTCTATTGTATATTTTAAAATAACTAAAATAATGAAATTAGAATGTTCATAACACAAAGAAATGATAAATGCTTGAAGTGATAGACACCCCAGTGACCCTGATTTGATCATTACACATTGTATGCCTGTATCAAAATAGCACATGCACCCAACAAATACATACAACTACTATGTACCTATAATAACTAAAAATAAATTTTTTAAAAGTAAGGATTATTGTATAATTTACACATTCATTACATATTTGTCTTGCAAAAAGAGATTATAGATTTATGACTTCCAGGGAAAATAAAAGCTTTTTAAAAATCTTTTATACTGACACTCTATGAAGCCGAGCTAGAGATTCTGGATGTTATTAGTCACATGATCCTAATGACATTGCTCAGAATTGAAGGTTCTTGCTATATCCTTAAATATTCACTTTCTTTTTTTAAAAAAAAGTATTTTATTTTGATATAATTTGAGCTTACAGAAAATTTACAAGAATAGTACGAAGAACTTCTGTATACCCTTTATCCAAATTTGCCAAGTTTATGCATGCATATTTTTCTCTACTTGCTTTATAATTCTGTGTATATAATTATATACATATATGTATGTAAGCCACAGTGGAATGATTTAATCCACATCCACAGCATGTGCTGTTGTGATACAGGCATATAATGTGTAATGACCAAATCAGGGTAAATGGAGTGTTTTACATATATACATAGAATTTTTTTTCCTGCACCACTTCAGAGTTCCTTTGCCATTATATGTGATAGTGTGTCTTTCCTTTGAACAAGGAAACTTCTGACAATAACCACAGTATAATGATCAAAATGAAGAGTTGTACCATTGACACAGTACAATGATTTAATCCACAGTCCATATTCAAATATCGTCCATTCTCCAAGATCAGTCCAGGATCACTCATTATTTTTAATTGTCATGTCTATTTACTGTCATTCAGTCTGGAACAATTCTTCAGCCTTTATTTTGTGTTTTTTGTCTGAAATTTTGCATAGTACAGGCCAGTTATTTTGTAGAATAGTGCTTAATTGACTTGTGTGATATTTCCTCATGACTAGATTGGGGTTATACATGTTTGGCAAGAAAACCATAGAAGTGATATTGTGGGCTGGGCATGCGGGCTTATGCCTGTAATCCTAGCACTTTGGGAAACCGAGGCAGGCAGATCACCTGAGGTCAGGAGTTTGAGACCAGCCTGGCTAACATGACGAAACGCTGTCTCTACTAAAAATACAAAAAAATTAGCCAGGCGTGGTGGTGTGTGCCTGTAATCCCAGCTACTTGGGAGGCTGAGGCAAGAGAGTTGCTTGAACCTGGTAGTGGAGGTTGCAGTGAGCTGAGAACGTGCCACTGCACTCCAGCTTGGGCGACAGAGAGGGACTCCGTTTTTTTTTTTTTTAAAAAAAGAAGTGATGTTGTGTCTTTCTCAGTGCATTATTGTATTGGGATGCCTATGATGTTGATTTGTTCCAATTTCAGTATTGTTAAACTTTATCACTTGCTTAAGATGATGTCTGCAAGATTTTTCCAATGAAAGTTACTATTTTTTCTTTATAATTAATAAGTAATTTATGGGGATATACTTTGAGATTTTGTACATATCTTGCTCTTCATCAAATTGGTTCACTTACCAATTTTAGCATTCGTTAGTGATTTTCTAACACCCATCCTTTCTTTTATATGCATTAGCATTCTACTGTCAGAACATGTTTTCCCTCGTCCTCCATTTATCTAACTATTTATTTTTATCAGTATGGACTCATGGAGTCTTATTTTAGTCAATGAGTCATAATTCATTACTATCACTATTTATTTTGTTACTTAAAATGTTTTGCATTTGGTCAGTGGAAATCTTAAGCTGGCTTTTGTGTCTTTTGGGCATGTTTCTATCACTTTTTTGGAACACTTCTGTACTTTCTTGCACAAGATGTTCCAGGCTGATCTTATACTTATTCTGCCCTAACCCTGAAATCAATCTTTCTTTTCCAAAGAGCTTTGGTTCTTTTTAGGGGCGAATGCTATATAAAAACTAAGCTCTGGCAGGCATTGATACCAGAGTGCAATTTACTTCTAGTGTAAGTAGCTCTCAGTGTACACAACTAGGAAAAACACACACACACGTGCACGCACACACACACATGCACAAACACACGTATTTATAGTTATTTCTCTTCTACCTATCATCTATATATTAGAAATCCTCGATTATTTCTCATACCTCCAATTCTAACTCAACACTGTAGGCTTTTTATTGTAGGCTTCCCTTTTCCATATTTGTAACTTTCATCTCTGACAGTGAAAAACCTGGCTGCCACTATCCAAAATATTTACTAATTTATTCAGACTTAGAAGTTAGTGCTAGAATTCTTAACCCATACTATTGCCAAAAGTAAACCTATGTACTAGAATTCAATCTTTACTTATAATTATTTTGAGGATAAAAATTATATACAATCACAGGCATAAATCTGGAGTCCGATTTGCTGAGTTTTGACAAATGCATGCACCTGAATATCCTGCATTCCTATGAAGATATAGACATTTAAAAAAATCATTCCAGAAAGTTCACTTGCACCCCTTTCTAGTCAATCTTTCCAGAATAAACTAATTTACATATTTGTTTTACTATAGATTAGTTTGCTTTATAAGTGGAATCATAGAGTATGTATATATTTTTGTATTTCATTTTCAATTCCTCTACAACTTAACTGTACTTCTTTCAGCATTTTTATAGTGTAGCTCTGCATAATTATTTCTAAATCTGAATGCTCATTTTCATATTTACATGAAACTCTGCTCTTATTTAGCAGGATTGCTAAAGCGATAGTAGTGAGAGGGATTGTCTTACCATAAAAGAATGCTAGAAAAGAATGGAATCCTACTGATATGAAACTAAAAACTCTTGGAATTAATTTTTATGAGACCCAGTATAAAACTGGTTGCATGAATGAGCTTATCATGGTACCACTGAGCTATTGATCATCATTCGGATTCCTCAAAATCCACATCGATTCATCAGGCATACGTTCACTTATTCTGACATTCATTCACTCATTTAGAAGTATTTATTCTGAATACTTCTGAGCACATCCCAGACACTGTTCCAACTGTTGGAGACCTAGCAGTGAAAAACTAGGTAATGTTCTCATTCTATTGGAGTTTCATGTATTCTATTTCCAGTGCTCTTCGGTTTCTTTCTTTTCTTTTTTTTTTTTTTAATGTAGATTGAGGTTTCCGTCTGATATTTTTATGGGCTGAATATCTGTGTCCCACCAAATTCATATGTTGAAGCCTTAACCCCCAATGTGATAGTATTTGGAGATGGTTTCTTTGGGAGGTAATTAGATCATGAGGGTGGGACCCTGGTCTGATAAGATTGCTGTCTTATAAAAAGAGACCCCAGAGAGTCTGCTTTTTTCTTTTTACCGTGTGAGGCCACAGCAAGAAGGCAGCCATCTGCAAGCCAGGGGGATGGACCTCTCCAGATCTGGAACATGTTGGCATCCTTATCAGGAACTTCTAACCTCCAGAACTGGGAGAAGATAAATCTCTGTTGTTCACGCCATGTAGTCTGTAGTGTTTTGTTATGGCAGCCTGAACAGACTAAGACAGATATCATACTTCCTTCAGTACATCCCATAGAGTTAAGTATGCAGACATTGGCTTCCCTCAGTTTTTATTTATCTGAGAAAGTATTTCTCTTTCGTTTTTGAAGGATACTTTTGCTGGGTATAGAATTCTGGTTGGCATTTTAAAATTTCCAGCACTTTAAATATGTCACCCCCTTGTCTTCTGTTTTGTACAGTTTCTGATGAGATGCTGGCTACAATTCTTATCTTTGTTCCTCTGTATGTAACATGTCTTTTTCTCCTCTGGTTCCTTCAAGATTTTTTCTTTTTTCTTTTCAACAATTTGAATGTGGTATACCTCAGAGTAGTATATAAGGGAAATAGAAACCTCATCTTCCTTTTATGTGGCAAGAGAATTCTACCAAGAAGCTTTCTGCTATTTGATATATGTTGGTCCCTTGCCTATGGTGCCCTCCCTAACCCCTAGTCCTCATCAAATCCTATTCAGGTATTAGGAACTAGCTCAAGTCCTGTGTCCATGAGACTAGCAGATACCATGCTGTATTTTCTTGACCTCCAAGTCTTTCTCCTTCTCCTTTGAACTAGACACATTTTAGACTAAACTTGTTTTTTTATTCTATAAACTGATTTTAAAATGCTTTACCATCTACAATCTTCTTAGACATAATCTCTTTACTTCTAAAAATTAGCCCAGGATTTAAGCGGTCTTTTTTTTTTCCTGTTTGTTTTTTAGTACATTGTCCAGTAAAACCTTACAGGTCTTTCCTCTATTAGTATAATTCATTTATTCAGCTCATATGATTAACTTAGGTTGTTTTCCTTTTTAATAGGTGAGTAGGAAGGTGAGAGGAGGAAGGCAGGTATGGGCTGGGTGGCTTCGTCAGTGTGTAGCCTGCACAGTCACACTTGGCCCACATTAAGAGGGATCCTATGCTTGGTTTTATGCGTGCTGTTGCCATCTTGAAATTTTTAATAACATTTGAACAAAGGGCCCTACACTTTCACTTTACATTGGGTTACCCTGAAAATTAGGTAGCTGGGTCCTGGGTGTGGGATTAACATCTTGGTTGGGACTTTGGACAGTCAGAAGGTGTTGTAAGGTGCTTGTGTTGGGCAGATAAGAAAGAGATACAAGAAGGCAGAGCCCTCCCCAAGGCAGCAATTCTAAAATATTCTTCTACAGGGCATTTCATTTATGTGTTATGTGGAAAAGGCATTATTAGGCAAATACATTTCAGAAATGTATTAAGAAAAGTTAAATACTTTTTGTTAGAAACGAACATTTCAGTTATTAATTTGATGAGCAGCACTGTGATTAACCAAAATAGGATGTTGTCTGCAGCATTTCCAACACTCATTTTACTGTGGCTACTAGTCTGTAGGAACAAGTTTTCTTTAGAGCACAATTTGGCAAATGGGGACAGTAGTTCCAGGGTCCCAGAGTGAGGAGACCCACTCTCAGCAGCAGCTTCTGTAACTAGGCTTGTGGATTGTCTAGTTGAGTGAGAAGAAAGGATCATTGCTCTCCAGTGATAGACCAAAGACATTGTTACATGCGTGAATCTCGGGTTGACTCTATCCCCATCTCTATTCCTAAATGCCTTCCAGGTGATATCTTTCGTTGCTTTTCCTCTTTAAGATTACCCTTCAATGTACATCTTGGTCAATATTTATCTTTTTTTTTATTATTATACTTCAAGTTCTAGGGTACATGTGCACAACGTGTAGATTTTTTACATATGTATACATGTGCCAGGTTGGTGTGCTGCACCCATTAACTCGTCATTTACATTAGGTATATCTCCTAATGCTATCCCTCCCCTTTGCCCCCTCCCAACAATAGGACCTGGTGTGTGATGCTCCCCTTCCTGTGTCCAAGTGATCTCTTTGTTCAATTCCCATCTAGGAGTGAGAACATGCGGTATTTGGTTTTCTATTCTTGTGATAGTTTGCTGAGAATGATGGTTTCCAGCTGCATCCGTGTCCCTACAAAGGACACAAACTCATCCTTTCTTATGGCATTTTCTTAATCCAGTCTGTCACTGATGGACATTTGGGTTGATTCCAAGTCTTTGCTATTGTGAGTAGTGCCGCAATAAACATACGTGTGCATGT
>NW_012106253.1:1552925-1621489 GCF_000951045.1 Mandrillus leucophaeus
CACTGTGGTCTGAGAGACAGTTTGTTATAATTTCTGTTCTTTTCCATTTGCTGAGGAGTGCTTTACTTCCAACTATGTGGTCAATTTTGTAATAAGTGCGATGTGGTGCTGCGAAGAATGTATATTCTGTTGATTTGGGGTGGAGAGTTCTATAGATGTCTATTAGGTCTGCTTGGTGCAGAGATGAGTTCAATTTCTGGATCTCCTTGTTAACTTTCTGTCTCATTGATCTGTCTAATGTTGACAGTGGGGTGTTAAAGTCTCCCATTATTATTGTATGGGAGTCTAAGTCTCTGTAAGTCTCTAAGGACTTGCTTTATGAATCTGGGTGCTCCTGTATTGGGTGCATGTATATTTAGGATAGTTAGCTCTTCCTGATGAATTGATTTTTATCTTTATGGAAGATTAGAGGGTTTGTGCCTATTAAATCATAAATGAGTCTGCAATGTGCATGTCTTATCTGGAAACTTTGGACAGATATTCTCCAAGGAGCACAAATAAAAAGGACACTTGGCCTCTGTACTATAGATGCACAAACTCATTTATTACTAAATGAATAAAAGCAGTGATCAGAGTCTGGGTCCCTTCCTCTTTGGGGATTCCTATGCACAGCATACTCTGCATATCCTGTTATACCAGCCCTGGCTGGGAGCCATTGAAATAACATCGTAAGTGATCCTATATTACCCTCTAATGTAACCATCAACCTTACTCTATAAATCAGCTGGAAAATGAGCCTGCACTTAAGGAGCTTATGCCTAGCACACAGGAGACCACTCAGAAGTATGTGAGCGAAGATGGGGAGGAGTGGCTGGGGAATCACACACTGGGGCTGTTCAGAAGTTGGCACAAGTTAGTGGGTAGATTGGCAGTGAGTCTTCATTATGTGCCCATTGCTTTCAGAGCATATTTAATATCTAATAGTGATATGGTTTCAAGCCATGGTTTTCAATTCTGGCTCAATCACATATGAGAATTTTAAAAAGAAAAAGAATAAGTTACACTACCTTTCTCTGATTTTGATTCAGCTGTTATGAGTTGGGCACAAGAATCTGAATTTTCAACAAATACTTCCAGTGAATCTGATGCAGTTCAAGAACTAAGGCAACAGAGTAAACTTTAGACAAAAAGTGTTAAAAGCACACTTCAAAGTCAGTAGAGCTGAGCTGAGAAACAACAGATGTTAATGTAATTTGGAGAAACCTTTGCATCCCCCCTTTTTCCTTACAGATCCTCTTCTTTCCATAGAATATTTTTGGTGACAAAAGAAGCTATCACTCTTGTCTGGGCTTGAGATCTTGTGGTAATATTGTAACTGTTTTTCTAAATATTTTCTAATTATTTTTCTAAATATTTTTATTTCATGATCACTGTAACTTTTAAAAATTGTTTTTATTGTGTCTTTGGAGGAAAATAATTACACAGTATACAGTACTATAAATACGCTGTGAAGCTCCAATTGTAACTAAAAAGACTGTATATGTGTGTGTGTGTGGGTTTGTGTGTGTGTGTGTGTCTGTGATTAAAAAGAATTATGCCTTTCATGGATTGTCTTCAACAATTACTCTGAAGCTTTTTTCACCAGTTAGTTTTTACAGTTCGGTTTTGTATCATGCCAAATTTTCCAGTATAAAATCACTTTATAAAAAGTTATTTTACAATGAACACTCATATCCCCACTGGCTAGATTCTGCTTCTAACGTTTTACTCTACTTGTCTTAAAACATATCTATTAAGTTTCTTTTCTCATCTCATCCTTTAATCCATCTTAACTTTTGATACATTCTAAAATAAACTGCAGACATCAGAACACTTCCTCCTAAACAGTCTGCAATATATATTTTTGGTTTTTTTTTAAATTTTATTTTACTTTAAGTTCCGGGATACATGTGTAGAATGTGCAGGTTTGTTACATAGGAAAACGTGTACCATGGTGGTTAATCTGCAATATATGTTATCATAATTTTTTGACCTAAGGTTTCTATACAAAGATATGCACAAATATTAAGAGTATATTTATTAAATTTTGATAAATGCAGACCTCTATGTGATGCAAATCCTTATTAATGTACAGAACGTTGCCACCACTTCAGAATGTTCCTTTATGCCTTTTCCCAGGCAATCCTTACCTTTTGTTTGTGCCAGGATTTTATTTAAATGGAATCATACCGTATATACTATTCTCCTTTCACTCAGTAGAATGTTCTTTTTTTGTATTTTTTGTTGCTATATCATAGTTTGGGGGTACATGCGATATTTTGATACATGTATATAATGCATAATGATCAAATCTGGTAACTGGGATATCCATTACCTCAAACATTTATCTTTCCTTTGTGTTGGGAATATTACAATTCTTCTCTTCTAGCTATTTGGAAATATATGATAAATTATAGTTAACTTTAATTCCCCTACTGTACCAATGAATATTAGAACTTATTCCTTCCATCCAAATGTATTTTTGCAGCATAGTATTTTGAGACTCACCCATATTGTTGTTTGTATGAGTAATTGGTTCCTATTTATTGCTGAGTAGTGTTCCATTGTGTGAATGTATCATAATTTGTTTATTCATTTCCTGTTGATGGATATCTGGGCTTTTTTCAGTTTTGGGCTATTATAAATCAAACTGCTGCAAGTATTCTTATTCAAGTGTTTCTGTGAACATATGCTTTGTTCCTCTTGGGTGGAAATCTCAGAGTAGAATTGCAAATTGACATTTGCAGGAAGAGGTAATCACTGAATTGTGGAATAGGGAAGATTGAATCTGGGAAATGCAGCTAAAATTTTAGAGGGTTTCCTATGTATCACTTGGCATACATTATCTGACTTACAGTTTTCAAAGTTGAATTGTTCCATCGGGTGTTTAAGAGCAGAGTTAGGAAGCCAGGTGTGGTGGCTCACACCTGTAATTCCAGCACTTTGAGAGGCTGTGATGGGTGGATTGCTAGAGGTCAGGAGTTCGAGACCAGCCTGGCCAACATGGCGAAATCCTGCCTGTATTAAAAATACAAAAGTTAGCAAGGCCTGGTGGCACATGCCTGTATTCTCAGCTACTTGGAAGGCTGAAGCATGAGAATCCGCTGAACCTGGGAGGTGGAGGTTGTAGTGAGCCAAGATCACACCACAACACTCCAGCTTGGGTGACACAGCAAGACTCTGTCTCAAAAAAAAAAAAAAAAAAAAAAAAGAGAGTGAAGTTTGGACATTAGGGCCTTGTCTCATATGACTTTTTGGTGGCATTTTATTAACTATTAAACATACTGAAATACAACTAATATGCAATCAGTTTTTTTGCTTTTCAATTTGTAGTTAAGTTGTCTGAATGCCTGACAAGATGGAATTCCCTGCAGGTATTGATATCTTGTGTTTTATCTTAAAAATTCACATGGATCCCTACTTTTTATGTTATTTCTTTGACAAAATAATAAAAAATTGCTTATGATCTGTGGAAAAATTTGACAGAGAAGTTGCACTATATTTTTATCACCAGATTAAAAAAAGATGAGTATAACTTAAAAATATTATATACTTAAAATATGGAGAAAAACATGCACATATTTCAAGCCTTGTTTTGAATGAAATCATTCCTCCAGACGCTTAATATAAAAATCATATATTGTAACTTTTAAAGTCATACAGATGAACTCTAAATTGTAGACTGAAAAGTACACTTGTAGATATTTTTACTCAGTATTATTTGGAAAATAATATATATCCAACCACATAAAACATTTCATATGAATTTAATATAAGGGTAACTAAAAGGTACTTACAAGTTAATTTATTTTCCCTCTCCTGACACTTGGGATAAAATGGATACTCTAGGAAGAAGCACCTTGTTCACTGATACTATGACCATGTTCCCTGGAGCTACGTGTATACTTGTAGGAAAAACACAGGATAGAAAAGAATTCATAATTGTGTTCATTCTACTGAATTTTTTATTCAATGAAATTTATCATACTTTTAGTAGCAAATTATTACACTGTGCACTAATGATGTAATCATGAATGTTTTAATGTGTCTAGTTCGTTCCCTATATGAAACCCATTATGCATTGTCCCATTTTATCCTTCTACAAACCTTATTATGCATTTTCTCACTTTTACTTGCTATGTTTATTTTATTTTTAAAAAATACTTTCAACTTTTATTTGAGATTCAAGGGGTACACGTGCAGGTTTGTTATATGGGTATATTGTGTGATGCTGAGGTTTCGGGTGCAAATGATCCCGTTATCCAGGCAGTGAGCATAGCAGCTATGAGTTTTTCAGCCCTTCTTCCCTCCCTGGCCCCTCTAGTAGTCTTCAATGCCTATTGCTCCTATATTTATGTCCACGTATACTCAATGTTTTGCTCCTACTTGAAAGTGAGAACATGCAGTATTTGGTTTTCTGTTCCTATGTAATTCACTTCAGATAATGGCCTCCAGCTGCATCCATGTTGCTACGAAGGATATATTTACTCACCATTTTATATATGAGGAAACTGGGGTTTAAGTAAGAAAAGTAACTTGTTTGTGGTTGCACAATTTGCAAGCTGAGGGGGGATTCCAACACAGGCAGCCCGACTCTAAACCCACACTCTGAGATGTTAGTGGAGAGCCAGCCAGTTATCTCATGTCATTATACTGAACATCAAGGTGATTTTGTTTATCTGGAAGGAGTGAAAGCAAGCAACATAAATGTTGGATAGAGGAAACACTTGATTTTATAATTTCCACTGATTATTTTATACAGCATTTTTTTCCCCTTCATTCCATTCCATAAGACCACCAGTGGGTCAGACTGGTCTGAGTCAGGCTAGCGGTCCTTTGGATTGGAGGGTCATGTGATCCAATGCTTAGAGAGTAACAGATTTTCACAGTGTCCTCACAGCTCACCATTGACAGGAGTGACCAAGAAGAGTATGGGTTCTAGGACTTATGACTTGAGTAGGACAACGAAGGTCTCCAAAAAGAGTTACTTTTTCTGTTGCAAAGTCTTTCTTCCATTTAGATCTCACCAAAGATGCTCCTGTGAGAAACATTTTACTTAGTAGTCAATGTTTATTTGTTTAAATCATTTACAGCCATGCTTTAAAAGGCATTGCCAAGTAGAGATGGATTATCTACTTTGGTTAACATCAACATTTATTTTTCTAAGAAGTTTCAGATATATTGATTAGCATGAGGCTGTGATACCTGATTCATCTTAATACTTTAAAAACGTCTGCTTAAAAACTGACACTGGTTCCCTATTGAATACTGTGTAAGATTGATGCATCTCCATTAGACTTCTTGGAGTTTAGTGCTACTCTAGCTATCCAGCCTTGGTTCCCCTATCACCCGAATAAACTTTGTATTTTAATTGGACCAATTTCCTTGCTCTCCTACAAATACCCATTCTTTCCTGCCTCCTTGCTCGTGTTGGTTTTGCCAACCCATTCTCTGAGCTTATTCAGAATAAGCCATTCCAGCTGTCTTTTCACCTCCTCTTTGAACCTTTACCTGGTACTATAGTGGTTAAGAAAGTAAACCCTGGATTTAGATACACTTGTACCTGGCAACTTATTCTACCTTTCTTAGTTCATTTTTTCCACCCATGAAGTAAGGATAATAGTAGTTGATACGGTTTGGTTCTGTCTCCACCCAAATGTCATCTCAAATTGTAATCCCCATGTGTTGAGGGAGGGACTTGGTGGGAGGTGATTGGATCATGAGAGCAGCTTCCCTCATGCTGTTCTTGTGATAGTGAATGAGTTCTCATGAAATCTGGTGGTTTAAAAGTGTTGGCAGTTACCCCCCACTACCATGTAAGACATGCCTCGCTTCCCTTTCCCCTTCCACCATGATTGTGAGGCCTCCTCAGCCATGTGGAACTGTGAGTCAATTAAACCTGTTTTGTTTATAAATTACTCAGTCTCAGGGAGTTCTTTATAGCAGTGTGAAAACGGACTAATATGGAAAATTGGTAGCAGGAGTGGGCACTTCTAGAAAGATACCTAAAAAATGTGGAAGCAACTTGGAACTGGGTGATGGGCAGAGATTGGAATAGTTTGGAGGGCTCAGAAGAAGGCAAGAAGATGAGGGAAAGTTTGAAACTTCCTAGAGACTTGTTGAACGGTTGTGACCAAAATGCTGATAGTGATATGGAAAATGAAGTCTAGGCTGAGGTGGTCTCAGGTGGAGATGAGGAACTTCTTGGGAACTGGAGCAAAGGTCACTCTTGCTATGCCTTAGCAAAGAGGCTGGTGGCATTTTGCACCTGCCCTGGAGATCTATGGAACATTGAACTTGAGAGAAATGATTTCGGATATTTGGCAGAAGAAATTTCTAAGAAGCAAAGCATTCAAGATGTGACCTGGCTTATTCTGAAAGTGTTCAATTATATGCATTCACGAAGAGATGGTTTGAAATACAAAGTTATGTTTAAAAGGGAAGCAGAACATACAGGTTTGGAAAATTTGCAGCCTGACCATGTGGTAGAAAAGAAAAACCCATTTTATGGGGAGGAATTAAAGCCAACTGCATAAATTTGCATAAGTAATGAGGAGCTGAATGTTAATAGCCAAGACAACAGGGAAAATGTCTCCAGGGCATATCGGAGACCTTCACAGAAGCCCCTCCCATCACAGACTCAGAGGTCTGGGGGGAAAAATGGCTTTGTGGGCCAGGCCCAGGACCCTGCTGCTCTGTGCAGCCTCAAGACTGATGCTCTGCATCCCAGCCATTCCAGCTCCAGCTATGGCTGAAAAGGGCTAAGGTACAGCTCAGGCTGCTGCTTCAGAGGGTGCAAGCCCTAAGTCTTGGCAGCTTCCATGTGGTGTTGGGCTGGCAGGTGTGCAGAAGACAAGAGCTGAGCTTTGGGAGCCTCTGACTAAATTTCAAAAAATGTATGGAAATGCCTGGATATCCATGCATACGTCTGCTGCAGGGGTGGTGCCCTCATGGAGAACTCTACTAGGGCAATACAGAGGGGAAATGTGGAGTTGTGGAGCCCTCATACCACCTAGTGGAGCTGTGAGAAGAGGGACATCATCCTCCATACCCCAAAATGGCAGATCCATTGACAGCTTGCACTGTGCACCTGCTAACACTGCAGGCACTCAACACCAGCCCAGAAAAGCAGCCAAGGCGGTTGTACCCTGCAGAGCCACAGCAGTGGAGCTACCCAAGGCCTTGGGAGTCCACTCCTTGTGTCACCATGCCCTGGCTGTGAGACCTGGAGTCAAAGGAGATTATTTTGGAGCTTTAAGATTTAATGAGTGCCCTGCCAGGTTTTAGGCTTGCATGGGGCCTGTGGCCTCTTTGTTTTGACCAATTTCTCCCATTTGGAATGGGACCATTTACCCAATGCCTGTATCTCCAATTTATCTTGGAAGTGACTAATTAACTTCTTTTTTATTTTTACAGGCTCCCAGTGGGAAGGGACTTGCCTTGTCTCAGATGAGACTTTGGACTTGGACTTTGAGTTAATGCTGGAATGAGTTAAGACTTTGTGGGACTGTTGGGAAAGCATGATTGGTTTTGAAATATGAGAAGGACATGAGATTTGGGTGGGGCCAGGAGTGGAATGATATGGCTTGACTGTGTGTCCCCATCCAAATCTTATCTCAGTCGTAATCCCCATGTGTTGAAGGAGGGATCTGGTGGGAGGTGATTGGATCATGAGGGCAGTTTTCTCCATGCTGTTCTCATGATAGTGAGTGAGTTCTCGTGAGATCTGATGCTTTAAAAGTGTTTAGCAGTCCCCGCCATCCCTCCTGCCACCACATAAGATGTGCCTTGCTTCCCCTTCACCTTTCATCATCATTGTAAGTTTCCTGAGACCTCCAAAGCCATGTGGAACTGTGAGTCAATTAAACCTATTTTGTTTGTAAACTACCCAGTTTCAGGGAGTTCTTCATAGTGTGAGAATGAACTAATACATTAAGGTGACTCCCATGATCCCTGCTCTGATGTGTCTTTCCCCCCTTTTGAATACGGGCAGGACTTGCAACTTGCTCCTAACCAACAGAATATGGCAAAGATAACAGAGTATACATGATTAAATTTACATGATTGTGTTACATATGACTGTAACTTCAGTTTTGGTAGGAAACCCTCTTCCTTATGCTTTGAAAAAGCAAGCTGCCAGGTTATGAGCTGCCTCATGGAGAGGGCCACGTAGCAGGAGCTAAAAGTAGCCAACAGTCAAAAAGAGACTGAGGCCCTCGGTCTGGCAGCCTGCAAGGAACTGAATGCTGCCAACAGTCATGTGCTTGGAAGCTGATCCTTCCCCAGTTGAGCCTCAGAGGAGAGCCCGGTTCTGGCCCACACCTTGATTATAGCCTAGCAGAGGACCTAGCTCAGCCATGCCTGGACTCCTGACCCAGAAAACCATGAGATAATAAAGTATGTTGTTTTAAGTTGCTAAATTTGTGGTAATATTATTATGGAGCAATAAATAACTAATATAGATACTATCTACCATATATGATTGTTTTGAGAATTAAATGAAATAATGCATGTAAAGGCTTAGTACTGTATTTGGCACACAATAGATACTCAACAGTTAACAGGTTCATGCCCTGACTTCCACCCTCTGCCTTCCAGTTTTCACTGATCTAGCAATAGTTGAATCCCTGTAGCACTTACCAGTGTTGGAAGAGACATTTAAGTATATTTAGTCTCATCTTGCAGCTGGTATTTACACTCCTCTACTAATTTACTTTCTGTCTAGTCTTTGCTTAAATAGCTCCAGTGACACGCAGCTCATTCTGGAGGCTTCCCTTTTCACAAAAGTCATGACTCTGGCATCCTTTGCTAATCAGGACATAGACTCTCTGAGGCCCACAAGATCAGCAAACTTGCATCCTGATCATTTGAAACTGCAGCCCTTTTCAAACAAATCTGCTGGAGCATTATTACAACAGGCTATATTTAAATAGCCAATAAGCATATAAAAAGGTGTTTATAAGCGTTCCACCAACTTCCACCCTCACCCTGAGGGCCCAATGCCACATTAACCACTTGCCCAAGGAAAGGGCTCTTTTCCTCAAGGAAGACTGCTCTCTTCTTCAGAATCTAGTGTCAGTTTCCTCCCTGGTTTTCAGAGCATGCTAGATAGGGGAAATTTCACTTCCCTGCCACCCACATGGAAATGATATTTCTCTTTGATAGGGATAATTAAAATTTTCTCGGTCTTGTAAAAAATGTAAACAAAAGCATCTTAAACATTAAAAAAGATGTTCAGTATCACTAGTCATTAGAAAAATGCAAATTAAAACCACAATACTTCACCAGTATAGCTACATTAAAAGACTAACAATACCAAATCTTGGCAAGTATGTGGGGAATGTGAAACTCCATCTCTGGCAGGTGTGCAGTTTGGCACAACTATTTGGAAAACTTGGCAGTATGTGCCAAAACTAAACATTTACCTATTTAACAGTTCCACTCCTGGGTGGATGCCTAACAGAAATATGTGCTCATGTCTGCCAAAAGATATATACAAGAATGTTTATAGCAGCTTTATTCATAGTAGTTCAAATGGGAAAATAACCCCAAATGTCCATCAAAGGAGAATGGGTAAATAAACCATTGTGAATATTTGCACAATGGAATACTACATTGCAATAAAAAATCCTAATTGCAACATGGATGAGTCTCTTAGACATAATGTTGAGTGAAAGAAGCTAGACATTAAAGAGTAAAATACTTAGTGACCTTATGTATATGAAGTTCAACAATAGGCACAAATAATCTGCTGTGGTAGATGTCAAGCTGGTGGTTATTTTGGGGGCAATATTGCTTGCAAGAACATTCAAGAGTGCTGGGAATTTCTAAGTCTTGATCAATGTGGTTGGTTACATGGATATACACTATGTAAGTGAAAAAATGTACTGAGAAATGCTGATAAAATGTGTGGACTTTACAGTGTGTTGGGTATACTTCAATAAAAAGCATTTACAAAGTGTCCGTTGGGTTGCTAAGCATCTGGATTTTTTTCATTCACCAATTTAGGGAATAACAGGGTGTCGTTAAAGGCAGTCTAGATAACTGCAAAATAAATGAATTTGTTTCCGTATGCAGTTCTTGATAGCTTTTTTTTTTTTTTGAGACAGGGTCTTGCTTTGTCCCACAGGCAGGAGTGCAGTGGTGCGATCATGGCTCACTGCAGCCTCGAAGTTCTGGGCTCAAGTGGTCCTCTCTCTTTATCCTCCTGAGTGGTTTGGACTACAGGCATGTGCCACTATGCTGGCTATTTTCTTTTTCTTATTTTTTTTGGTAGAGTCGAGGTCTCACTATGTTGCCCAGGCTGGCCTTGAGCTCCTGAGCTCAAGCAATCCTCCTGCTTTGGCCTCCCAAAGTGCTTTATAGCTTTTATATCATGTCTTGTAAGTCCCCAACTGGCTTATGCATATTCTCTTTTCTACATTATTAACAAGTAAGGGATCATGGACAAAATATTTGTGTTGCCCAATGCACTTAGCAAAGAATAGGACATGTATGTATCATCAACAAGGATTTCTTGAGAGAGATTCTAAGGAAAGGGAGACTGTGACTTGACTTCTCAGCATCTGTTGCTCAGCAGTCACCTCATGGTATATAGGAGTCTTATCTCTCTCTGAAAGCATTTGTTGTCTTTTTTTTATAGAATTTTTTTCCTTAAAGTTGATTTCATATGAAGTGAGTTTCTACTTACTTAATCCCCAAGCATCGCCTGCCTGCCCACCGTCCTGTTGATTTGATTTAAATGTAATCAGAGAAGTTTCAGATAACAGGTAAACACTGATTCCTTTTCAGACAACTTGGAACATTTTATCTTGGAAACCCTCGCAGGAGCAAATGAAGGTAGAACAAAACCAAAGCAGAGCACAACCAGAAAAGGCTGGAGTCATTTCTCAGGTTAAGACCCACTGCTAGTTTATTCCTACACTGTGGGCCCTTTGTTTGTTTTGGTTTCTGACACACAGTCTTTATGCTGGAGGCATGACTACTACCCACAGAACACTCGTGATGAGGTGGCAGTGACAGAGCTTCCTATCCCACTCTGCTCCATTAGCAAATGTACAGGCTGGGATTCGAAGATCTATCTTTACTGCAAATCTTTTCAACAGGGGAAAAAAAATACTATTTTTTTGTAGGCACATGCAAATCCATCAGGGACACTTTTTAGAATAATCTGAACCTCCGAGCATCTATTTCCTTGCAGTCTTCAAGCGTCACAATAGCAGTATCTAGTGAATGAAGATACTTTCTTTTCTGAGCAGTAAGCAGGAACGAGTGCAGAAACCCTCCCTGGGTTCCTAAGGGATGGCATTCCTTTTCTTGCTGTTACTGTAGGGTTTCTAATTCCCTAATTTACTGCCAGTGTGGATACAGATGCCTCTGGTGCCTGGTGTCAGTGTTCCATTAGCAGATTTTGCACATTTTATTGCTAAGCAACAATTAGCAGTGTGAATCCTGCCTTCTGTGATTTCAATTTGGGCTTCACACATGGAATCTTGCTTTCATCTTTGCAACACAGCAACAGTGTTCACTGTTCAGTGAAAGCTGTTTTAGAAGAACCTGAGGAAAAAAAATTGAGGAGGTAACAGCAGGTATTCAACCATTCAGTGGTATGGTTTTGAAATGTTATTTATGAAAAAACCTTCTCTAATTAGATATCCAATAATTTGAAAGTAATGCTAAAGGTTGGAGATAAACTCAAAGCAATTCAATTTGGCCTTAAGGGGAAAATGATAACAGTAGAATAATTACAAAAATCCTGAAAGAGAGCAAACTAAAGGTCCACAGGAAAAAGAAAAAATATTTCAGAAAAAAAATGTTTCATGACAATAATGAAAGGAAATGCTTTCTTTCCAACCTCATAGCATGCAAAATTCTTTTCATTGACTTAATGGGATATTATGAAAATTTAATAGGAATAGATCTAGAAGAAGAAGAAGTAAGTAAAAGAGTAGAGGAAACAGGAAAAAAACTCCATTAAGTTAAATGTAACCTAGTTCTTTACCCATAAGGGAAGAAAAATGACCATGCTTCAGTTTAAATATTGTTTTTATGGAAGTGCAGCTTATTGTGAAAACTTCTTGTTAGATAAATAAAATTGTTAACATTTAAGAATTCAGCAAACATAAAAGCATGCTTTTTTAACATATAAAAGAATATTGTTTAAAAAAATTCTATTGGGTAACCATACTCACCCTCTTGCGTTGAAGAAGAAAGGGAACTCTGGTGAAGCCATTTACGGAAATAGGGTCTGGATATTTTATTCTTTTGTTAATGAGAGGTTTGTTTCCTAGTCTCTTCTTAGAGTCTTGAAGAAAGATCCAGAGAGGATCATAGTAGAGAAGAGTCCTAACTGAAGAAGGAGAAAATATCAGATGTTGGATCCTCTCTTGTAGCTCTCGGAAATACACAGTGAGTGTTTTAAGTGGAACAAGGATTTACAGGGGATTAAATTTTGGAGTTAAGAGGTATTGGTCATGGATGAGTCAAATTCTCTTAGAATGTAAGAAACTCTGTGACTGAAAACCTTTTCTTTAAAACTCTCTGACTTAAAAAATAGTTAATTCAAAGCATTTGGTTCTACTTTGAACAGTGATTTCTTAAATCTTTGACTTGGGGTTCATCGCACAAGATCTGCCTCCCTTTAACTTCACTTCATTCGGTTTGACATTTGTTGAATTTACTATGAAGTCTCTGTGCAGTTATTTGAATAAATAAAAGGCTTCTTGTCCTCAAAGAACATACAGTCGAATGGGCAAGACAGTTAAATAAATAACGTATCATGTTTAAGTACAAGGCTAGGGAATGGTACTAGTGCTATGATGGTACAAGAGAAGTCACCTTAGCTAATTTTGAGGGCAGAAGTTCAAGGAAGGATTCCTGCAGGTCATGGTGTGTGAACTGCTTGGCTTTTTTATGAAACTGCAAGTAATAAATCTACGGATGAATACACTTGGAAACGATAACACAGATAACTCTGGAGGGGAGTTGGAGAGAGGAAAGAGGCTTGACAACAAACTACCATGGTTTATTCCATGTCTTCCTATATTTCGAGAGTGTGTTAGAATGAGATTATATTTACACATGATAAAAAGTATACAATAATTTAAAAAAGAAAGAGAATGTCTTTTCCCTTAGAATGGCCTTTCAAATATCTGAAGATGGATCTCTTGCTCCAGGCTAAACCCCAGCTCTCAGAGTGGAATGGCATAATATATGTGAGATTCCCTGTGAAGTGCTTGCCATAGGACTTAAATAGATGTTTGCTTCAACCCTCTTCTTGCTCTCTCCCTCTATCACCAGAAGAAGAGGTCCATCTTAGTTTTTGCCTTTGGGTTGTGCTTTTGTTTTAAAAATGGAACCTATTTCTTTAGGGTATCAATGGAACAGATTTAATCACTGAAAAGTCCAGTTATATAATCAACTAAATAGAGCTGAATGTGAGGCTTCTGGTGATGCGCACTGTATTTATCTGAGTAAGCTAAAGTTGTAGAAACAAGAGAGAAACTAAGTTAAAGAACATAGCAGCTTATTTCTCTTTCCTGTGGTAGTCAGAGGTGAACATTCTAAGCTGGTGGGGAGTGCTGCTCCACTTGGTCATTTAGGGATTCAGGTGCCTTCTGGTGTGCTGTTCTGCCATCCCCTAGGGCCTTGGAATCATCTTAGTCGAAGCTGGTAGCAGCCATGGATGGGTTCTAGCTAGAAAGGTAGGAAAAGACAGCAAGGAGAAGGCAGACCTACCGTGGGCTCAGAAGTGGCACATATCACTTCCAGTTTGGTTCTATTGGCAATAACTTAGTCATATGATTACACCTGCTATAGGGGGGACTGGGGAATGTGGTCTACTTAGGCAGCCATGTGACTTGCTACAATTCAATTACAATGGAGGAAGGAAAGAATATATTTTATTAAATGGCTAGCAGTTTCTGCCACACACCTCTAAGTTGCATTAACTTTCCTTAAACAAACATTTTATTAGCTCACATTGAGTTTATAAAAATTAAATATTGCTAAAAAGATTTTAATTGGTCTTACATTTCTTTAGTATGATTTATTCTCTCAAAGTCATTATGCACTTAGTTTTACATCGAAATATTACAGTGGACATAAAATCAATTTATGTCATTTCAAATTAGCTTTCAATACTTATAAAATCTGTAATTCTACATTGGAGTCATTCTTATGTATGTATTCTTCTTTCTCACTTCACGTTATTTCATGTACACATTTTCTTTTAATTTTGCCATTCCAAAGAATTGCTTTGAATATCATCAAATAGTGTTCCATTACCTTTACGGCTGCATATTTTCAGATATTGTTTTGTTTCTTTTTGTATCTTCCCTTTTCATTCCTCCAATTCAAGCAGGTAGCCTGCACTCCCTTGCTGCCCCGGAGAGATGTATGTCAGGTGGAGAGCAGAAGCAATGTGTAGTCTTCTGGACTTTGTTTCCAAAAGCCTAAGCCCATAGTGGAACTTGGAATGTTTACTGAAGTTGTGTAAGGGTCCAGGGGATTTGTCAAAGAGAAAAGAAAGTATTTCTGTGAGTAGAATTTCCCAAGGCCAAAAAGGAGGCCAGAGGATGGGAGAGAGGTGGAGAAAGAGGCCTGTGGGTTCCTGAGTAAGGGAGATCCAGTCCTGCTTGCTGGCAACAGAGGTGGGGAGGTGGAAAGCAGAGACAGCTCAGGCCTTGGCAGGGATCTGGATGGCCCAAGAGTGCCATGGAGCAGCAGGGCCCTCGGTCCTTACAGGCTGTGCAGCCAAACATCCTGGGACAGAAGGGTCCACCCTATCCCCCGGGTCTTGCCACTGTATAAGACTCCTGAAATTTTCCAGGGATGTGAACAATTTTCGAGAATGACTGAGATTATATTTTTTGCTTACTTGGTAGATTTAGATCTCAAAGTCAGAAGTTGAACTGAGATACAGAAAATAAATAGACATTTCCTGCACATCTAGGTTTGGAAACTGATTTTTATATCTGCTGCTGAAGTGTGAATTGCTTAATCATCCTTTGGCTGTGTCCAGGCTTTTCTTATAAGCTAACAAGGAAATGGGGCCCCGTTCTAAATTTGTATGATTGAGTTTTAGAACTTATACACAGACTTTGTATTATATGCTCCTAAATTTAATCTTGTTGGTTTTGACTCATTATTTCCATCTGTGGGAATAATTTTAAAAACTGATTTTGTCATCTGGAATATCTATTTCTGTTTTGTGTTATCTGCAGAAATGACCAAATGACAGTGCATTCTGTTTTCATTGAAATGGTAACTAGAAATGCAGGAAAGGCCAGAAACAGAGAGAGCATGTGGCTGCTGCTGTGAATCCCTTTTCAGTTTTAATATTTACTGCATTCCTTTCTGAGTTTTGTTACTCATTCCATTTGAGTCTACATAACTGTACTCTTATTGAGCCTACAGTTCCTTTTTTCATCACAGATATTGTGTATGATGTCATCATCTGTTCACATTAAGCCACACATGAGCATTTGTGTGGTGGCAGTGGAGGTAAGGTGCTTATCCTCATGAGATCCCCAGCGTTCATGGACTCAGTCACATACTGAATGTACTTCATGACACTGCCTGGTGAAGCTTTGCTTTGTAAGGAACAGTTAGAAAACTGCTGAAAATTGTTTTCCCTGGGTCAGGTGATGGTAGGATTATGGATAATTTTTATTTTTTATATTGTATATTTCTGAAATGTTTGAATTTTATACTTGAAATTATATTTATCTATTCATTCATTTATTCATTTAAAAATACACAGGTGTAATGACTTGTGCCTATAGTCCCAGCTACTTAGGAGGCTGAGGTGGGAGGATTACTTGAGCCCAGGAGTTTGTGGTTGCAGTGAGCTATGATCATGCCATTGCACTCCAGCCTGAGTGATAGAGTGAGACCCCATCTCTTAAAAAAAAAACACAGAACTCCCCAAAATATAATGAAAGATTATATGTGCTAGGCACTTGAGATACAGTGGTGGACAGAATCAGATATGGTCCATTCCCCCATGGAATTTAGTGTCTAGTGGCCAGATGATAGGGCCCAGAGGCTCATAAGTGTTCTGGAATCAGAATGCGTGGATTCAAATTCCAGTCTGCCGTTCATTAGCTATTAATCTTTGTCAGGTTCCTTAACTACTATTCCCCAGTTTCTTCATTTATAAAATGAGGATAATAACTGCAACTCCTCACCTCCTTGCTTAATTGGTTTGTTATGAGGATTAAGTGGAAAGATTTATAAAACATTCGATGTGGTAGTATGTGGAATACAGTTTTTATTGGGCATGAGTATTAGTAAGGGAGACAGACATTAATTACATGTTCAAACAAAAACATGTAAAGCACTAACTGTGACAGGTACTTCATGGAGTGGTTTATGGTGCCAAAGAGGGGGCAAGAGACTACAGCTGGGATTCCAATCTGGTTAGGGAGGTGTTCCTAAAGAAGTGGTGAGTGAGCTATGAGTTACTTATCACAAAAACCAATCAAGATGTAACTATCCTTTCTAGAAAAACCCTGGAAAAGATAGGTTGTGAGCAAGGCTGGATAATGGATTGTTTGATTGATTGCCTCTTTGGTAATATCTGCTGGTTGTCTGAGCTTTTATTGCAGAGTAGTCTTTGGTGGATAGCACGAGAGATATAAGAAGCAGAACGTAGCTCAGAAGAAAGGGTCAGAAGGAATAAAGTGAGAGGATCAGGACTCCAGTCTGTTGGTTGCAGTGAGGTGGAGTCCACTTCCATTTAGGCAGGTCAGACACTTCTCATGTGATTTGATGCAGAAGCTGCAGCTTGTTGCTCTGAAGGGGACTTGGTGTCCCAATTCCAACATCAGGATATTAGACAAAGGCACAGGAACTACAGATTATTTCTAGGCCAAATGTGTTATTGGGGAGGAAGCTACATAAGCAGTGTCCTCCAAGGGTAACGAAGTGTGCTTTCACATTACAAATTTATTGTATTTAACAGGATATTTTCAAAAAAAGGTCTTAGAAGTTTATTAAATTTGGCCAAATTTAAGCAAGTGTCTTTGTTGTAGGCATTTCAAAAACCTTTACTATGCTAATGGGCATTAGGAATCTCCCAAAGGGAGTTTCTCATGGCTTAAACCATCAGTCCCCTTGGTCATGGGCTATCACGGAGTGTTTTGCAGGGCTAGTTATGAGAAGCACACGCTGGAAAATATCTTCAGATGTTGTCAAGGTTGGCTGTCAGTGGCCCATGGACAAAGAAGGCTATAGCAGGCAGAGCCTGGAAGGACCTGCCAGAAGGAGCAGGGACCAACTAGACTATTGTTAAGACTGGAAATGACCAGGAGAGGGCGGATGCAGAGTGCAGTGAGGACAGGGAGGGGCAACAGCTGGGAGGAAAAGTGGGCTCCAGGAAAAACAGAGAACTTATGCCCTGACTCCCAGATGCCATCAATTACAAGTAGACTGTGTTGGGCCCCAGGGAACACAGTGCTAGAGGCTATGGGGGCCTCTGCATCTTGTATCTACTAGGTTTTGGTCATCATCACAAGCAACACAGAGCTCACATTTTGGGGAATGATGGGCAGAATAAAGTTAAGCCTCCTCCTTTCTATCATGTGTTCCAGGTTCTCAAATCTATCAAATCAAGAGTTTTCCTGAGACATAGTGCCCAAGGGTTTAAGATTCCCATTATTTTGTAAGTGAAAGTGTTCTGGCCTCTGACTTAATGTTTACGAGTCCTTAGGTGTTACTGATACTGATTTCCTCATCACCAGCTCCTGGGTCTGGACCCTTGGCCTCATTTAATACTGGTGTAAAACTGCCTTATGATAGCTTCAAGTACCTTGAGCTGCTATTTTTGATTTTAGTTTTCTACTTCTATTTTCTGATTATAAAAGTAACAAATGTTCCATGTCTGAAAGTTCATACAAATGTAACATCAAGGCAAAAAATACCCATAATCTTACTAGTGAGAGACAGCAGTGTTGGTAGATAGCCATCTGGTACTTTCTCTCTGATTTCATTTTTTCATAAATCAAGATTATTTGTGATTCAATTTTGTATCCTGCTTCCCTCCCACTTAATTTTATGCCATGTCTTTTTCCATGTTATTAAAGAGTCTTTAGAAACATAATTTTTAGTGGCTGCCTCATATGTTAAAGATGGAAGTATTGTAATTTACTTAGCTGTTCAATTTCCTCTTAACCATATTTGTTCTTTTCCTAATCTGAGTGTCTTTCTTTTTGGTGAAGACAGGGGCTGTTAAGGACTCTTCTTTTTTATTCATATATTACTATTACACAGCTTTTCTCAAGAAGTGGGCTCATTTCTTCCATTTTCATTGATTTATTGAGCATGGTTAACCTTCGTGTTGTCTTAGCATTTTCTCCTAAGCTTTAGCTCACGGTGCTATTTAACTTTCCTGTCCTAATCTTACCGATGCTACTCGCTTGCCCTTCATTCTATCTTTGGTACATGCCCTTTCAAAACATCAATCTATTAGAAGTTTCCCTGTATAGAAGCTTGGGATAGTTCCAGCTGGTGCTGAGACACATACTTCTTTGAATAGTCCTGCCTAACCAGCTGAAACTTTCAGCCATTTGCCATGTCACTACTCAAAGTGTTGGGAAATTCAATTTTGGCTGGCTTGTAGACAACCCCTTCTCATTTTGTCTTCATGTGGCCTTTTTTCTATACTCAAGGAGAAAGAGAGAGAGAGAGAAAGAGAGAGAGAGAGAGAGAGGATGAGAAAGAGGAGGTGGAAGGCAGGAGAGGGGAGGAGAGGGGAGAAGAGGAGAAGGGAGAGGAGAGAGGAGAGATCTGGTGTCTCTTCTTCTTATAGTCACCAGTCCTTTTGGATTAGGGCCCACCCCTATGAACTTTAAAGAGTTCTTTAAATAAAGTATCTCTTTATTTTTTTAATTTTAAAAAATTTATTTTTGAGACAGAGTCTTGCTCTGTTACCCAGGCTGGAGTGCAGTGGCATAATCTTGGCTTACTGCAACCTCTATCTTCCAGATTCAAGTGATTCTCCTGCCCAGCCTCCCAGGTAACTGGGATTACAGGTGTGTGCTCCCATGCTCAACTAATTTTTGTATTTTTAGTAGAGACAGGGTTTCACCATGTTGGCCAGGCTGGCTCGAACTCCCAACCTCAAGTGATTTGCCCACTTTGGCCTTCCAAAGTGCTGGGATTATAGGTGTGAGCCATCGTGCCCGGCCCAGTGACCTCTTTAAAGACTCTATGAAAGAAAGGGATAATCTCACTTCTTGCCACCCCCAAATGAAAGGATGTTGTTGTCATTGGAAGTCAGCACTTCCAATCCCCTCAAGAATAAAAGACCCAACCTTACCCATAACCCTGGCAAATCTAGAGAGCTTGACCATGGATAGACCTCCCTTTCTTCACTCTGTCTAACTGGGAATGAGGGTAGGGATTTTAGATGCTTGGACATATGAGATATTTAAAGGAAAAACTTCACTAGCAGAGGACTGAGAAACCAGTGTGGGTTATTTTGAGTATTTAACCATCAGGTACTTACTGAGGGCCCTAGTCAGTGACAGAGTGGCACAGTTCCAGGCATTCAGATACAGAGGCGAGCAAACAAAATCTCTGGCCTCACTGGGCTAACACTCTAGTGAGAAAACAGGCGATAAACAGATAAACACCCCTCCAGGAAGTGAGGAACGCCTCTGCCCGGCTGCCCCACCCTCCGGGAAGTCAGGAGCACCTCTGCCTGGCCAACCCACCGTCTGGGAAGTGAGGGGCGCCTCTGCCCAGTCACTATGCAACCCTCCAAGTGTGAAGTGGCAGACTTGTGTGTGATATTTCTGCCCTCCCTAAGTTTGCATTTTTGACATTGAAGTTTACTTTTAAATTAAAATTTATAAATTGGAAAAAACCCACAAACAAATAAATGTATAATATGTAAGTGGGTACGTGCTATAAAAAATAAAACAATATAAATAGAGATGGGCTGGATCAAACATTGTTGATAAAATGTTTCTGATGTTTGACTTTTATAAGTCTTTATTGTTCACTCATTGAATATAAATAGAATCTCTTATTAAATTTAGGATATTCCTAGATCTTTGGCCAAGAATTTACCCCAAACAAGGTTTGGCTTCAGTTTTCTGATAAGGACATGAACTATGTGCTTTTTCTTCTAAGAGGGCCTATGGCCTAGGTGTTTGCAAAGCATGAGTATCTTCAGGTACTTATACAAATTTCATTATTATTATTTAAAATGGTTTTTTCATTTGTTGAACTGGGCAACACTTCATTCCATAAAATAGAATAAGTGTTCCCTAAAAATTTAATTATTATTAAAAATTTTGTTGAATTAGGCAGCACTTCGTTCTATAAAATAGAATGTTTCCTAAAAAATTTAATGATGATGATGGTGATGATGATGATTTTCTACACAGAGTAAGCCCTGAAGAAAGTTTGTGCTTTTTCCTCTCCCAAAGGGAATTTGTGCCTCTGCTCCCGGTCCGCCTGCTAAAATGTGTCCTATGATTAATGGACTGGGGACACACTGCATGCTGTATTCTCCTCTTGGTTATCACAGCGCATATCAGCATAATAAAGCCTCTGAGAAGTCTTTTTGTAAAGTGTTTAATTTTGCTTAATGTTTTCTAAACTCATGATGATGGAGTCCTTTTCCCCTTTTCCCCTTTTCACACACTGTCTTTCTCTCTTTTGTAGAGATGGGTTCTTGCTATGTTGCCCAGGCTGATCTCAAACTCCTGGGCTCAAGCAATCCTCCTGCTTCAGCCTCTTGAGTAGCTGGGACTACAGGTGTGCGCCACTGTGCCAGGCTTCCAGCAGATTCTTTAAAGTTTAGAACTTCTGCACCAAAGTGATACAAAACCTAGTATCATTCAGATTAAATACAAATGTAACATCACTTATAATGCTTTATTTCTAACTGGCAGCAGACAAGTGATGAGTAGGTTTTTCTAAAACACTCTTCCAAATTAACACACCAGTCAGCTTTGTAAACACCACTTGTTTAACCTTACAGATCCACTTGTCTGTCAAGGTTAAATACAGTCAAGTCCTTACCGCATGGTTTCACTCACAGCCCCAACCAATATTCTTTTCCCACTTAAGACTCCGCATGTGGCTTCTTTGTTGGGCTTTATTTCATGCTTTCCTGGGCCCTAATCCTACTCTTTTTCACCTGTTCCTATCATTGGCTGGTGTCTCTTCAGCTAGATCTAGGTGTCTTGTCTTGCTGAAACTGTGGCTGGAGTCACTCCAAAAGCAGAAGCAGAGAAATTTCCACAAGGGATTGCCTCAAATCGTCCTCAGATGCAACTCGTTGGGATTCCAAAGAAGCACTAAACTTTAGGGAGATCAATTTATTAGGGAAACTTAGGTAGAGAGGGGGCTGCAGCGATGCTTGCAAAGAAAGGACAGTGAGATACGGGATGTTCTACGTAGGCGTGTGCACAGTGAGGGTCAGGACATGAGTTTACACAAGAGTTTTAGAAATTTGACTCAGAGTCTGGCTAGTTTCCTTTATTGTAATGGGCAACAACCTAAACACCTTTATCAGAGCCTGGGAATCCTCAAGGCTCCCACCCGGGTTCAAGCCTGTAGGGGAAAATGCAGCTGGCTGGGTTGCAGGACAGTGAAGGCCCACTCTATTTCTGGGTCAGAATGGAGAAAAAAGTTGGGGAACCTGGGGCAGTCTGCAGTACGATATTCCAACAGTATGATCCTTGCTTTTATCCTCTTTGTTCCATTCCTGGGAAATATTAATACCGATAGCACCTAAGAAAATTTAGTAGCAAAACTGGGTCTGTTTGATTCCTAGGCCTGATTGCCAGCCACGTACTTCCCTTGGAGCTCTGCGTGACTTCACATTGAAATAATAAACCCCTGTGGAACTTCAAAATTATCTGTCTGCCATTTTGTAGACTAAGTGTAAGCATTAAATGAGTCACTTAGTCATCCCTTCAAATGGTAGTTTTTATTGGCATTTCCTAAGTCAGACTAGAAGATTTTTTAAAGCTGAAGCTGAAAATCCTTTTAGCTGATGAAAACCTCTTTTAATTTTTATTTTTTTAATGCTAAGGAAAAAATATTAATAAGACTTCTTTTTGAAGAGTGTTTTCACTCTACTATAAAGAACTCCCTGAGACTGGGTAATTTGTAAAGAAAAAAGGCTTCATTGACTCACAGTTCTGCATAGCTGAGGAGGCCTCAGGAAGCTTACAATCATGGGGGAAGACAAGCGGGAAGCAAGGCGCCTCTCACATGGCAGCAGGAGAGAGAGAGAGAGGGAGAGTGTGCGCACAGGGGAAACTGCCACTTTTAAAACTATCATATCTTGTGAGAACTCCCTCACCATCATGAGAACAGCATGGGGGAAACTGCCACCATGTTCTAACCACCTGCCAGCAGGTCCCTCTCTTGACAGGTGGGGATAATCTTATTCCAGATAAGATTAGGGTGGGGACAGAGCCAAACTGAGCAGTGACAATGTGCTCACTCTCAGCACCTCCTTGGCCTTGGTATCCACTCTGGCTGCGCTTGAGGAGCCCTTCAGCCTGCCACTGCACTGTGGGAGCCCCTCTCTGGGTTGGCCGAGGCCGGAACTGGCTCCCTCTGCTTGTGGGGAGGTGTGGAGGGAGAGGTGCCGGCGGGAACCAGGGCTGCGCTAGGTGCTCCCAGGCCAGTGCTAGTTCCCACGGCCATGGGCGCAGCTGCACTGGGTGACCCCACACACCTAGCAGCACTGCCGGCAGTGAGGGGCTTAGCACCTGGGCCAGCAACTGAGGTGGGTGCGCTGGGTACCCCAGCAGTGCCGGCCCACCTGCGCTGGGCTGGAGTTCTCCCCGGGCCTCAGCTGCCTCCCCATGGGGCAGGGCTCGGCACCTGCAGACCGCCATGTCTGAGCCCTGCCCCCTAGCCGTGGGCTTCAGTGCAGCCCCAGCCTCCACCCCCTGCTCCATGGTGCCTGGTCCCATCAACCGCCCAAGGTCTGAGGAGTGCACGTGCGACTCAGGACTGGCCGGCAGCTCTGCCTGCAGCCCCTGTGGAGGATCCACTAGGTGAAGCCACCTGGGCTCCTGAGCCGGATGGGGACTTGGAGAACTTTTATATCTAGCTGCAGGATTGTATGTGCACCAATCAGCACTCTGTATCTAGTTAATCTGGTGGGGACTTGGGGAACTTTTATGTCTAGTTAAGGGATGGTAAACATACCAATCAGCACTCTGTGTCTAGCTCAGGGTTTGTAAATACACCAATTGGTACTCTGTATCTAGCTAACCTAGTGGGGACTTGTGGAACTTTTCTGTCTAGCACTCTTTGTTTAGCTCAAGGATTGTAAACGCACCAGTCAGCACTCTGTGTCTAGCTCGGGGTTTGTGAATACACCAGTCAGCACTCTGTGTCTAGCTCAAGGTTTGTAAATACACCAGTTGGTACTCTGTATCTAGCTAACCTAGTGGGGACTTGGAGAACTTTTCTGTCTAGCACTCTGTGTCTAGCTCAGGGATTGTAAAGGCACCAAGCAGCACTCTGTCAAAATGGACCAATCAGCTCTCTGTAAAATGGACCAATCACCTCTCTGTAAAGTGGACCAATCAGCAGGATGTGGGTGGGACCAGATAAGGGAATAAAAGCAGGCTGCCTGAGCCAGCCAGCACCAATCTGCTGTGGTGCCTTTCCAGGCTGTGGAAGCTTTGTTCTTTCCCTGTTTGCGATAAATGTTGCTGATGCTCAGTGTTTGGGTACACGCTGCCTTTATGAGCTGTAACACTTACCGCAAAGGTCTACAGCTTCACTCCTGAAGCCAGCGAGACCACAAACCCACATAACACTCACCACAAAGGTCTGCAGCTTCACTCCTGAAGCCAGTGAGACCACGAACCCACCAGAAAGAAGGAACAAACTCTGGACACACCATCTTTAAGAACTATAACAGTCACCGTGAGGGTCCATGGCTTCATTCTTGAAGTCAGTGAGACCAAGAACCCACTAATTCCAGACACAAAACCATAGCAAAGAGTTTCTTTACAATGTACCCCTTTTCTTCCATTTTTAGCAATTTTCTGTATTTCATGTCTATCTTTTATTGTATCATGAGATTTCTGTATTTCATGTCTATCTTTTATTGTATCATGAGATTTTAAGTAAATACTTTGATATTGTTTATAATGAAAGTTGTGATGGGCTTTAGTAAAAAAGAGAGTCTTGGGCAAAACTGTAAAGGTGGTGAAGTGTTTGTCTCTCTTTCTTGCTCTTCTCTTTTTAATCCTCTTGGGCCCTTTCCCCATGCACCCCGGCCTGTTGTGCCCCAGCCTCACCTCAGTGGCTAAGAAGTCTCAATCGGTCCTGGTATATCCCTGTCCCATCTTCTACCTCACCAATCAATGTTCTTTTCCCCCCAAACTCCACTGATTTGAAGAGTAAGATTACAGCTGTGCACAGCCTCTTCCATTTTGTACCCAGTACATAGTACATACACATTTATTTCATCCTGGGCTTACCTTCAAATTTTATCTTTTTTTAAATTTTAGCCTTATTTTCAAATGTCGCTCCTTTTCTATTTTCATTTTATTATATATTTGCAGCCATGGAAACTATTAATTCAGATTATAATTCAGATTATAAGAAGACGCTTTTTAAAAAAGACTTAAAAAATGAATCTTTTTATATAAGTTAGGAACACATTTAGCTGTGAGTAATAAAGATCTGGAAAATAATGGCTTGAATCAGGATGCATGTCATTTCTCTCCCATGTAAAAGAATTTTAGAAGTGGGCGGTCCAGGAGTGGAGAAGCCATTCCACAATGTCAGAGACCTAGGCTCCTTCTTTCCTATTCAGCCGTGTGTTACTTCCATTCTTATAAAAGAGTGCTCGCTTCTAGAAGTATTATACATTTCCACTTATACCTCGGCCAGAACCTAGTCACATGCCCACACTGAAATGAACAAGAGGCCATTTAACACTTCTGTTAGCTGGCCGGTAATGTGCGCACATAAAACATTGGGGTTCTTTTATCAGGGAAGAAGAGGTGACTGGATATTAGAAGACAATGGGCTGTCTCTGCCATGTCTTTATTTCTGTAATTATGAAAGTAATATACACTTGTAGGGTAAACGTACAAAAAACGTTAAGAAAGTGAAAAAGAGGAAAGTACTCCCAGAGATCAGCCCTCTCAACATTTTGTTCTAGTCTATCAGTTTTTCCTTCTTTCTCTTCACTACACTTCTATAACTTCAATTTTTATAGACTTGTGAGAAAAGTTGGGTCAATATATAATTTTAAAAACACACATAACCAAAACGGGCTAGTACTACATAGATCTGTTTCTTTACAATTAAAAATGTTGTTGTATTTGTTCTAATACACATTTTTCCATCTATCCATCTTTCTGCCCATCCACCAAACCACCTTATCTTTTGAAGCATTTTAAAGTTGCAGGTATTAGAAACTTAAGCTATAAATACTTTAACATACATATTATAAACTAGAGTTCAACATCTATTCTTTTGTTCTTTCTTTGAGGTAAGATTAAATAGAGTGAAATGTACATGTTCCAATGCAATGAGTTTACATAACATTTTAAACTTGCTTTTTTCCAGTGAAAGTATCTTTATTGTGATTAGTATGTGAATTCTTTTTGTATGTTAATAATGTAGATCAAAATAATTATTTTTAATGATTTGCTTTTACATTTAACTAATTCCTTATTGTAAGACATTTTAGTTGTCTCTAAATTTTTATTATTTTAAACAACACTGTGTTAAACATTATCTATATGTACGCACACACACACGTAAAATTGTATTCAGCTAAATTTCTAAATGTAGAATTTCTGATTCAAAAGTATATGTAGATGTATAGGGCAGTTGATCTACTTTGCCAAAGTGCATTCCTGAAATCTTTGTACTATTTCGCTTCTCACTAGCAGGGCATGTGATTGACAACCTCTAATTCTTTCTTTTTTTTTTTTTTGAGATGGAGTCTCGCTTGTCCCCTAGGCTGGAGTGCAGTGGCGCGATCTCGGCTCACTGTAAACTCTGCCTCCCAGTTTCACACCATTCTCCTGCCTCAGCCTCCCGAGTAGCTGGGACTACAGGCATCCGCCACCACGCCCAGCTAATTTTTTGTATTTTTAGTAGAGACAGGGTTTCACCATGTTAACCAGGATGGTCTCGATCTCCTGACCTCGTGATCCGCCCTCCTCAGCCTCCCAAAGTGCTGGGATTACAGGCGTGAGCCACCGCTAATGGCCTACAACCTCTAATTCTTTTTATCTAAAGCTTTAAGAGTTTATCCAGAGAATTTCATACAAGAGACAATCTTATTTTATTTTTTACCAGCTTTCCTGTTAGCAGTTTCTAAAAATCTCCATTTACTTTATATTTTCTTAAACAACAAACAAACAAACAAAATGCACTCTTGCTCTGTCACCTGAACTGGAGTTCTGTGGTGTGATCTCTGCTCACTGCAACCTCCGCCTCCTCCCAGGTTCAAGTGATTCTCCTGCCTCAGCCTCCCAAGTAGCTGGGACTACAGACACACCCCACCAAGCCTGGCTAATTTTTGTATTTTTAGTAGAGACAGTATTTGACCATGTTGGCCAGGCAGGTCTCGAACTCCTGACCTCAAGTGATTCGCCCACCTCAGCCTCCCAAAGTGCCGTGATTACAGGTGTGAGTCACTGCATCTGGCCTGCTGGGTCATATGGAAATTCTATTTTTAATTTCTTTAGGAACCTCCATACTGTTTTCCACAATGGCTGCATCAATTTACATTATCACCAGGAGTGTACAAGAGTCCACCCCCCCTTTTTCATACCCTCTCCAATATTTGTTATCTCTTGACTTTTTGATAATAGCCATCTGAAAAGGTGTGAAGTGCTATCTCATAGTGGCTTTGATTTACATTTCCCAGATGATTAATTATATTGAGCACCTTTCATATACTTGTTGGGCACTTCAATGTCTTCTTTGGTGAAATATGTTTTCAGGTCCGTTGCCCATTTAAAAAATTGGGTTATTTGTTTTTGTGCTATTGAATTGTATGAGTTCTTCATAAATTTTGGATATTAACTCCTTATCAGATATATGGTTTGCAAATATTTATCCCAATCTGTAGGTTGCCATTTCATTCCATTGTCTTCTTTGCTGTTCAGCTTTCTAATTTGATGTAGCACCATTTATTTATTTTTGCTTTTGTAACTTTTTTGAACTTTTGGAGTTATATATTTAGAAAAACAATTATTGCTCCAGCCAGTGTCAAGGGACTTTCCCCTTATGATCTCTTTTAGGAGCTTTATGGTTTCAGGTCTTTGCGAATAGGGGAAAGAGACTGAACTCAATTTTTCTGAAACAAAAGGTAGGAGAGTTTTTAAACACGGAGTGAGCTGGCAGAAAAGTTATTGGTGGACACTGGGGATGGGGGTAGTTGTCAATGTGATTAGGCCATCACATTGTGTTTGCAAACTGATGCTCATCAAGTTAGGCTCCCATGCTCCCACAGAGACTGAGAGGAGCTCTGTCCTTTCTTGATGATTACCTTTCAGAAGGATGACTCCCAGGTCCTTGAGAAAGGCATTCCTGGGTTGTGAAACTGGCAGGAGGCAGGGAGAAGATTTACATCTCTAAGGGGCAGAGAAAGAATTTATAATTGCAAATTTTCTAAAGTAAATGCTCCAAGCAAAGGGAGGTCAGGGGCCTATACTCAGGAGGAAATCTGTCTAAAGTAGAGCTGAAGGGAATGTTAAGGACTTCTTCGTCAGTGTGAGGTGTGTGTGTGTGTGTGTGTGTGTGTGTCTTTTCTACTGACAAGGCTCAATAAAAATTAACAGAGGCCTTCCCTCTTCAGGGCTCATCTGTTGCATTTCTGGGGCTCTGTTGGATGTTAGAGGGTGGGTGGATGGCCCCATGGAGCAGATGGGAGGAAGCAAGGTGAGGAGGCCAGGAGAAACATTCCTAGGTGGAAAGCCTCGGGATTATGATGGGTCTCTATGAAAACTGCCCATGCTTTGATTCTCTTCCTTCAGAAAAAAACCAAAAATAATAAATTAAAAAAGCATTGTTTAAGTTCTTAAATTACAGATTTGTAATTAAAAAGAACAAAAACAAACAGATAAAATAATTATTAAATAATAAATGAAAGAAGTGCAGAAAGCATTCCCTTCCCAAACACCTGCATGTGAATTTAAAAATCAGTTTCATACAGGTATCCACCTCCAATCTCTCCCTCCCTCTTTATAAACAGCGCTGGAAATATCCAGGACACCTGGCAAAAAATCAAATCTTGCCAGACAAATAACAATAAGCTTCTTCTGCCTGTGAGAACCTGCCATCCTAAAGCACAAAGGAACCAGGCCGGGACAGATGCACAGACTCCACGCAGTCGCGGGGGCGTTCATGAACATTTTCCGTCTACCGATGCTTGAGGGACTGGGCCGGCTGGGCCCGGTGTGCGCAAAGGTGTAGCGCAGAGATGCCAGGTGGGCGTGCTGTCGGCAAGGAGCCCGTAATCGCTGTAGTTAAATTGGGGAAGTGATGAAGGCTAATTAAAAAGCACTTAGGCTTGGAAAACAGGAAGCAGAACTCCGTGGCGGGGAGGCGACAGCGTGGCCGGCCCGGCGCCAGCAAGAGGCAGGCTGCTGGGTGGGTGGGGGCCTCGCCAGCATTGGCGCCTGGCCAGCGCCCCCAGCCTGCACTGCGGTGCGCAACGGCAACCGCGGGGAAGGGCGGAAACGCCCGGCTCTGCAGCCTGCCCAGCGCCGTGCTGCTGCTGGTTTCCTCTTCTTTGCGGATTGTGTTCGCACCCATTCCTATTTGTGTCAGTGAACAAAACTCTGCGCCTCCTTGCACAGAAGTTGGACAGCGGCGTTTGAACGTTGAGTAAAGCCTTTCCATTCGCCTTTAAAATAGAATCAAAGGCCCGACGCCGTGGCTTACGCCTGTAATCCCAACACGTTGGGAGGCCAAGGCGGAAGGATCGCTTGAGCCTAGGAGTTCGGCCTTGGCAACATAGCAAGACTCCTTTTCTATAATACAAAAATAAAATAAAATAAATTAGTCGTGTGGGCTGGCTCACACTTGTGGTTCCAGCTGCCTGGGAGGCCAAGGTGGGAGAATCAGCTGAGCCCTGGGGGTGGAGGCTGCAGTGAGCCAAGATCGCACTATGTACTCCAGCCTGGGTGACAGAGTGAGACTTTGTGTTAAAAAAAAAAAAAAAAAAAATAAATTCTAATCTATTAAAATAAAGGTAGGGGTCTTGACATGTTATATATAAAGATTAAATTTTTTGAAATTAAAAAAAAAAAAAAAAAAAAAAAGCCAAGGTTTGTGATGAGGTAGGATTACAGGTAATGGCGGTGGTGTCAGAAGCTGTTGGATGATGGTGATAGGGGCGATCACAAAATTCTGACTCCTTGATTCTGAGAGTTTGGTTAGTATGCTAGCTTTTATTTTTCAGGTTTGATTAGTAGCTGAGTGTGTAGCAACTAATTTCCAGATGCTGACATCCTGTTTCATTAGTTTTTTTTTTTTTTTTGGAGACGGAGTGTCACTCTATCACCAGGCTGGAGTGCAGTGGCACGATCTCGCATCCACTGCAACCTCTGCCTCCCGAGTTAAAGTGATTCTCCTGCCTCAGCTTTCCAGTAGCTGGGACTTCAGGTTTGCACCACCATGCCAGGCAAATTTTTGTAGTTTTGGTGGAGACGGGGTTTCACCATGTTGGCCAGGCTGGTCTTGAACTCCTGGTCTCAAGTGATCCGCCCGCCTCGGCCTCCCAAAATGTTGGGATTACAGGCTTGAGCCACCGCGCCCGGCCCCCAGTAGGTGTTTTGAGGTTTAGGCTGCTGAGTTACGAACTACTGGACTAGTGGGATGCTCTCTTCCTTGGGCACCTTGGAAAATGCTGTCATTGTTAGGTAATTAGAGAATCTACTTGACCAAATTCTCTGTACAAGGCTCAGTCAAAATGATCATATTCTGGTTTTTATGAATGCACCAGTGAATTTTAATCTTGTCAAGCAAACAAAAAACAAACATGTATTTTTGAGGTATCAACTACATTTCTTTACTAAAAGCTCTGAAGTTAAATAAAGATAAGCAAGCCTTGATTTTCCACTGGGAAAGCCATTTGGAAATGTACCATTTACATACATGTAGCATCTTGTTGGATAGGGAGATATAAACCCTGATCTACTTTCAGAAATCCTATCATACTATAAAAATGCTTAAAGACCACGGAGAACACTTCAGAAAGTGAAAGTGTAACAGTAGATTATGAGGCAGACTTTTAATAAGCATATATTCAAGTAATCTATATGAGGGCAGGGCTTTTTGCCCATTGCCCTGCTTTATCCCTAAGTGGGTTTGGAACAATGTCTGGTACACAGAAGGGCTTCAATTAACAATTTTTGAGTAAGTGAACGAAGTTTGTGCTTATCTCTAAGGTAGTTACTTAAGATGCAAGAGAATCTTATTTCAATAATGGTGTTATTGTTCAAACTATTTTTCAGGAGGAACTTTAGGAATTTCTTTTAATACTAGTCCCATTCCTTTACAGCCATACTTTAATTTTTACATCAAATCAATACACCCTGAGCGAGAGGGTTTATGTGTATTATTTTTCAGACATAGAGCCAAATAACTTTCTCAGTTCATTCTTAGAAGCTGAATTTACCACCCTGGAGGTTATTAAAGAATGCCATAGGCGCTAAAGGCAGGTCTTCAAGAGGCATGCCAAAATGTTTGCATTAATAAAAGCTTCATTGCAAAAAGTGTCTTAACTTCCTGAGATGAATACCTGGAAAGGAATAGAGCTCATCTGATTTTTTCTTGTGTGTTTGATAAAAAATCAATTCCATTACTCATATTTACATTATACTCCTGGAAAGAGCTTAAGTGCTTTTGATTGAGTAAAGAAAGAGGGATAAGGATTGTTTATTCTTTACCACTACTCTTCCAAAGATTTTAAGCTAGCTGAAAATAGAAGCTATTTCTTCCTATTGATTAAATCTCCATTCTCTTATCATTTTATCCATTCCTGTGCACTTCCAGAAGTTTCAGAATCTTTTATTTCCCCATGCTTTAGAAGTATGTTATATATTTTAAATTTTTTATTTATTTCATATTTAAAAATATTTTGTAGTCTGTTTAGATTAAAGATAGCAGATTCAACATGTAGCCACAATCCAAATTCTACTATAATGAAAATGAATGGATTTTTTCCCTAGGCATTTCAGTTTCAAAATATGTATCACTTAAGAAAATATGCTTAAGACATACATGTAGAAACATAATGAATTGTCATAAAATAAGTGCTATGTAACCATGGTCTAAATCAAGAAAATGAACGTTATCAGTATCTTGGAAGTTCTCCTGGGTGCCCATTCCTAATGAAAGCTCACTCCTCCACTAAAGATAACCAGTATCTTCTTATTTTTGGTGGTGATTACTTTGTTGTACTTTCCCATCTAAGTAACACCATGGATGACTTTTGTTTATTTTTGAACTTTACAGAATTATGCATAAGGTATATCAGATTCCTTTTGATCAACATCATGCTTACATGATTTATCCATGTCATTTCTCTTCTTTGCTTAGAATTCCATTGTGTAAAAGTTGACCACAGTTGATCTGTTCTACTACTGATAAACATTTGGATTGTTTCCAGTTTTTGGTTATTGTGATATGTGCTGCTATGATAGGAACACTTTAGTAGATGTCTCCTTGTTCACATGTGCCTGTATTCCTGTATATAGCTAGGAGTGGAATTGCTGGCTCATAGAGTATGCAATTTAGACTCCTGACAACACCATAAGAGAATTACTCTGTACCCTTGACAACAGTGGGTATTTTTGATCTTTAAGATTTTTATATTCTTGTGGGTCCTCCACATTTGCTCTTCCTTTTCAAAGCTGTTTTGGCTCTTCAGGTCATTTGCATTTCTATATGAAATTTAGGATAGGCTTATCAATTTACACAAAAATATCCTGCTGCAATTTTGAATAGGAATGCAATTACTTTGTAAGTCAATTTGGGGAGAATTAACATCTATTATTGCCATGTATTTTTCTTTTACCTATGTTATAAACCGCATTATACATAGTTACTAGTTTTGTTTAATCAGTCAATTATTTAAAAATATTTATTATTTATTATCAAGATATAATGTACATACCATAAAAGGCATCATTTTAAAATGTATATTTCAGTGGTTTTTAGTATGTTCGTTAGGTTGTGCAATCATCACCACTGTCTAACTCTAGAACATTTTCATCACCCCAAAAAGGAACCCCATACTTATTAGGGTCACTAATTATCTTTTAAAGAGATATAAAAAAATTAAAATATTATATTTACTAATATAGGTAACTCAGTGTTGTTCTTTTGTGTAGATCCATATTTGCATCTGGTATTATTTACCTTCTGCCAGAAGCAAATCCATGAACATTTCTTGTAATGTGTATCTGCTTGTGATAAATCTACTCAGCTATTTTACTTTAACTTGTGAAGGCTGTCTTCATTCGATATAGAATTCTAGGTTAATAATTTTTTCTTTTAGTACTTTTTAAAATATTGATCCACTGTCTTCTTTCCTTGCTCACATTCTTTCCAAAGAGAAATCTGTGGTCAGTCTTGGGTTCGTATGTAAAATAACTTTTAAAAAATCTGACTGCTTTATTTTATTATTTTTTTCTTTTGGAGAGGAAGCCTCACTCTTGTCCCCCAGGCTGGAGTGCCATGGCGCCATCTCGGCTCACTGCAACCTCCGCCTCCCAGGTTCAAGCGATTCTCCTGCCTCAACCTCCCCAGTAGCTGGGATTACAGGATCCTGCCACCACGCCCAGCTACTTTTTTTTTTTTTGAGACGGGAGTCTGGCACTGTCGCCCAGGCTGTAGTGCAGTGGCAGGATCTCGGCTCACTGAGAGCTCCGCCTCCCGGGTTCCCGCCATTCTCCTGCCTCAGCCTCCCGAGTAGCTGAGACTACAGGTGCATGCCACCCTGCCTGGCTAATTTTTTGTATTTTTAGTAGCGATGGGGTTTCACCGTGTTAGCCAGGATGGTCTCCATCTCCTGATCTCGTGATCTGCCTGCCCTGGCCTCCCAAAGTGTTGGGATTACAGGCGTGAGCCACAGCGCCAGGCCATAATTTTTGTATTTTTTTTTTTCTTTTTGAGGCGGAGTCTGGCTGTCTTGCCCAGGCTGGAGTGCAGTGGCCGGATCTCAGCTCACTGCAAGCTCCGCCTCCTGGGTTCACGCCATTCTCCTGCCTCAGCTTCCCGAGTAGCTGGGACTACAGGCGCTCGCCACCTCGCCCGGCTAGTTTTTTGTGTTTTTCAGTAGAGATGGGGTTTCACCATGTTGGCCAGGCTGGTCTCGAACTCCTGACCTCCTGATGCGCCAGCCTCGGCCTCCCAAAGTGCTGGGATTACAGGTGTGAGCCACCGTGCCCGGCCTCTGACTGCTGTAAAAATGTTCCTTTCATTACTGGTTTTAAGCATTTGATTGTAATGTGCTTTGGCATAGTTTTCCTCATGTTAATTTGCACTCATGTTTCTTTGGGTTTCTTGGATCTGTGGGCTTATAATTTTCATCAAATTTAGCATTCAATCATTATTTCTTTAAATAATTTTTTCTCTCCCAATCTTCTCTCTCATTTTTTTCTGGAATTTCAATTACATGGTTTTTAGGTTGCTTAGAGTTGCCCTATAGCACATAGATCCTTCGACCCTTCCTCCCTCCCTCCCTCCTCCTTCCCTTCCCTTCTTCCTTTCTTCCCTCCTTCCTTCCTTCCTTTCTTCCCTCCTTCCTTCCTTCCTTCCCTCCTTCCTCTGAGTCCTTCATTTTGGAACATTTCTATTATGATGCATTCAAATTAATTATATTTTTTACCTTATCTAATCTGCTGTTGATTCCATGCAGTGTATTTTCCTCTGAGACATGTAGTTTTTAATCTCTAAAATTCAATTCATGTTTTAAAAATATGTTCAATGTCTGTATTTAAGTTTTTCTACATTTGGAAGAGTTATAATAACTTTTAATGTCCTAATTCTAATCTTTGTGTCACCTCTGAGTTGATTTTGATAGAACTTTCTCCTCATTTCAGGTTATATTTTCTTGTTTCTTTCCGTACTTGGTAATCTGATAGTCACAGATATTGTGACTTTTACCTTGTTGGGTGCCACATATTTTTGTATTCTTATAAATATTATTATTATTATTTGAGACAGAATCTTGCTCTGTTGCCCAGGCTGGAGTGCAATGGCATGATCTGGGCTCACTGCAACCTCTGCCTTCCAGGTTCAAACGATTCTCCTGCCTCAGCCTCCCGAGTGGCTGGGATTACAGGTGCCCACCACCACACCTGGCTAATTTTTGTATTGTTAGTAGAGACAGGGTTTCACCATGTTGGCTAGGCTGGTCTCCAACTTCTGACCTCAGGTGATCCACCCGCCTTGGCCTCCCAAAGTGCTGGGATTACAGGTGTGAGACACCGCATCCAGCCCTTATAAGTATTATTGAGCTTTGTTCTGGGATGCAATTAAGTTACTGGAAACAGTTGATCCTTTCAAACTCTGAGCGTTTTTTAGGCAGGGACAGATTGGCATTTAGTATAGGACAAGTTATTTTCCACTATTGAGGCAAAATCCTTTTGAGTTCTCTACCCAATGCTATGTCTACTAAGAGGTTTTCAGTTTGACTCATGGGCACAGGCACTATTCTGGCCTGTGTGTGAATACCGAATACTGTTTTCTCTAAGCCTTTTGGAATGTTCTTTCCTTGGCCTTGGGTAGTGTCCTTTCACATGTGTGCTGATTGCTACTTTGCTGAATACTATGTAGAAAAGGACCTCTGCAGATCTCTGGGATTATCTTTGTTCAACTCTTTCTTTCCTGACCCTGCAAACCCTGTTTGTCCTGTTCTGCCTGGGTTCTAAGCTCCATTTCCTCAACTAGAGCAGTCCTCTGGGCTCTGCCTGGCTTTCACCTCCCTGTTCTGTGGTCTACAGACTAAATTCAGGCAATGATAGGATGTATCATGTTTGATTTTTATTTCTCAGAGACTACTCTCCTTTGTCTGATGTCAACTTTTTTGCAAGCTCCTTTTTCATATACTTTGTCTTTTTATTGTTGTTATATTTGTCCCATTATTCTTTTAGATTTTCTATATATGCAGTCATATTGTTTGTAGAAAAATAAAAGCTTCTTTCTTTCTTTGCAATAGATAGGTCATTTATCTCCTGTTTTGGCTCCACTGCAGTGGTTAGCACCTCCTGTACAATGTTTAATAAAAATATCTGTAATCGATATGTTTGTCTCATTTGCATCTTAAAGGGATTGCTTTCAACATTTTACCATTTGATATGGTGGATATTGTTGTTTTTGATAAGTAGGTTTAAGATTAGGAGCGTTCCCTTCTGTTTCGAGTTTGCTAAGATGTTTATGTATCTCTGTGTGTGTTAAGTTGTAAATGGATGTTGACTATAATCAAATGCTTTTAATGCAGCTACTGAGATAATGAAATGATATTTCTCCTCTATTAACATGGTGAATTACATTGATATTTTGGAATAGTAAACCAACCTTATATTCCTGGTATAAATTCAACTGGGCTATGGGGTATACTTTTCTTTATAAAAAGTTGCTGATTTTGTTAGCTAATAGTTTGCTTAAGCTTTTAACATATGTGTTAAATTGGCCTGTCATTTTCTTTTCATATAATGTCCTTCCTTGTCAGTTTTTTATAGTAAGGAAAGCTAGCTACATAAAATGTGTACATAATTGTTCTCTCTTTATTTTTTATTATTTTCTGAAGGAGTTTGTTTAAAATGGGCATTATTTCTTTCCTAAATATTTAGGAGAATTTGCTGTTTGGTCAGGCATTTTTGCTTTTTTGGGGGAGCAAGGGGAGGGTTTAAAATGCAGATTCTGTTTTTAAAATATAAAATTGCTTTGCTTTCTGTCTCTTCTTGTTTCAGTTACAATAAATAAGTTGTTTTTCTAAGATTCGTACATTTTATATAAAATTTCTAACTTATTGGCATAAGGTAGTGCATAATTTTCTTTTGTTATCTTTTTTATACCTATGTAGCATTTGTAGTGATGACTCCCTTTCTATTCTGGTATTTGTTATTTATATATTTAAAAAAATTGATACATCTCATTGGTTTTTGCTCAATCTTACTATATTAGTTCTTTTAGTACCAACTTTTTGCTTTGTGGATCTTCTCTATTGGATGTTTCTTTTCTACTTCATTAATTTCTGCTTTTAGATTTATGATTTCTTCTGTTATCTTGGTTTTATTTTGCTCCTTTTAGGCTTACTGAGATGGATGCTTACTTGATTTTTAGTTTTCTTCTTTTCTAAATATGTGTTTAAGATTATAAATTCCCCTCCGAACTCAGCTTTAGTTGCATCCCACAAATTTTGGCAAATGGTGTTTTTTGTTACCATTCAGCTAAAAATCTAATCTAACTTCATTGTGATTTTTTTCCTTTTACTTATGAGTTATTTATATATTTATTACTTAATTTCCATATATTAGGTAATTTTCTGTTTTTTTAAAAAATTGATTTCAAGCTTAATTGCACTGTAATCAGAGAACAAACTCAGTATATCAGTGCTTTGAATTTTTTTAAGACTTGCTTTACAGCTCAGCATATAGACAAGTTTTGTGGATGATTTGTGTTTTTCAAAGGATTATTTGTTTCACAGTTATTGGGTGCAGTTTTCAATAAATGTGCATTTGGGCAAATTACAGTCTTCACATTTACTTCATCTTTCTTGATTTCGTGTGGTGTTTCAAAATCACTGTGAGTGTAGATTTGTATTTCTCCTTGTAGTTTTGTCAAGTTTTGCTTTAAAATTTTTGAGGTAATGTTACATGCATACAAATAGGGAACTGTTTTGGCTTTCTTGTGGGTTGATTCTTTTAGAATAAAGTATACCTTTTTATTTATATTTTTTCTTCAATAATCTAACATCAGCTTTCTTTGGATTAGTTTTTGCATTGTATTTATTTCACCTTCTTTACTTTCACTCTTTCTGTATTCTTGCAGTTTAGATGTATCTTATATAGTGCTTATAATTTGTTTTATAAACAAATTCAAATCTGAAAATATTCATCTTTAATTATAGAACTTATTCATGAACATTTATTGTAATTATGCATGTACTTGGGTTGAAAAACACTTTAGTTTGAACATTTTAGTGTGTGCTTTCTATTTGCCCTAACTCTTTTTTTGTTCCTTTCTCTCTTTTTTTGTCTTTCTTTAGGTTCATATTCTCCCTCTAGTCTGGAAGCTACATATTATTTTATTAGTCTTTTATTACATATTACAACATACAAGCTTAGATTATAAGAGTGTAATGCTAATTGTTGCTCTTACTCTTTCCTCAGATAATACAAGAAGTTTGGGTCACTTCAACTTTAGTTTTATCAACTTATCTGCTTTTGTTATCATGAATTAATGCTGTTTATAATTGAAACTGTAGAAGACATTATTATGTTTTACAATAATTTGTATAATCAGTGTTCACTTGGATATATAAATATGTTTACCATTTTTTTTTCCAGTTTGCTATTTGTCTTTTAACATTTTAATAGTATTTTTAAATCTTAGAAATGTTTAATTTTGTTATTGGCTGAATCGGTCATTTTCTTTAGGCCTCTGAGTCTTACTTGGGAAGGCTTTCCCACACTGAGATTACAGAAATACTGCCCGTATTTTTATTTTTAATATTTAGACTTTTAATTCATCCAGATTTGTTTTCCTTTGTGGTGTGAAAGTAAGGATCTGACTTAACATTTTTCCAGGTGGTTAGCAGAATGGCTCACTGCTAGTAATTGACTATCCTCTTCCTTTGACCTGGAATACAACTTTATTATGTAATCATTTCCTTTTAAACACGGGTCTTCTATTTTCTTGCCCCAACTATTTTACTTACCATGATATGCAATAATTAATATGGAACTGCTGTGTGACAAAAACATTGTCTTGTATTCTATAAGGATGGGTCATTATAGTTGAATAGGAATCTGATGGTTCTGGTGTTTTTTAATCACTAAACGTATATCCTGATAGAGATAAGCAGCAGAGCTCTCTGGACAAAACTGTGATTGTAGGTGAAAGAGACTGTCCTTTCTCCTTTCTTCTGAACAGCTTTCTAGATCTCTGGGGTTCCAGGGTCTTCAAGTAATCTCAGGCTACACAGGGCTCTTCCCTAGACCTGTTCTCAAGGGCAATGTCTGTTTCTCTCAATCTATTTTTAAATCATTTCTACAAAATTCTACTCTCATAGAGTCTATGTTGGAAATCCTCTGAGAAAATAATTTATACTATGGCAGTGATGACTGATGGTTTAATGTAGTCATAGCAAATGTGTGGCATTATAACAATGGGCCTCCTCCTGCACCTAAAGTAAGTGGTCATGGTGTACTTTTCTGCTGATCTTGGACTTGACCTGAGAACTCGTTCCAAAGCAACACTCCAGGATTCCTTAAAACTTCATCAGAATCGTCATGTGGGTTGGAATTAGTGTTCCACCCCTAAAAGAATGTTTAATTTTCCCAGGAGAAACAGGCACTGAAGAAATGGGCTGTGATGGCGGCTCTGTTAGTTTCCCAGGGCTGCCACAACAAAGTCCCAAAGACTTCATGGTTTCAAACAACAGGTATGTGTTGACTCACTGTCTGGATGCCAGAAGTCCAAGATCGAGGTGTCCGCAGGGCCATGCTGTCTCAGGGATAATCTTTCCTTGGCTCTTGTAGCTTTTGGTGTTTGCTGGGAATCCTTGGTATTTTTTGACTGGTAGATGCATCCCTCTAGTCATATGGCTGTCTTTTCCCTGTGTGTCTTCACACTCTCTTCCCTCCGTGTGTGTTCAAATTTCCCCTTTTTATAAGGAAATCAGTCATATAGGATTCGGGCCCACTTTAATGACCTCATTTTAACTTGATTACCTTTATAAAGTTCCAAATATGACGGTTTCCAAAATAGTTACATTCTAAGGGACTGCAACATGAATTTTTTGCGGGGGCAGTAGAGGGGGAGAGACACAGTTTAACCCATCATAGTGACCCTCAAAGTTGTAGGAGAAAACCTATTTATCTATGTTTAAGAGCAGTACTGTCAGAGTTAATCAGTCCTGTACTAAAACACAACATCGGCGATAGTGGAAAAGCATTGAAGATAGTCATTATCATTTGTGTGGTTAAAGAGATTCTGGGCTGAGAGGCACAATGCAGAATTAAACTCTTTGAAGCTTCTTGAGGACTTAACAGGATTATTCATATTTGCTGCTATTTAGTTCTATTTTAAAGAGATATGGAGGCAATGTGTTTGCCTGACTAAATTATCCCTATGTCTTTCACTGCAGATACAGCAATGCAAACGAGAGCCAGGTCTGAACGCATTGTCTCATTTCCAGAATCTGTGTTTGTTTGTTTGTTTTTAATGAACCTGGCAAGTATTTGAACTTACGAAGGAAGAATCTAGTTCTTTTGTATTGACTTTTTGGTATCACAAATTATAGGTCAACTGAAATTTATGAGCACAGGTTCAGCAAGCTTCAGGTGTGATTTGAGTTCATCTATGTGAAATGAACAAAGTCAGAAAGTAAATTATGAGGTAAATAGTACTTACTAGGCATTGCGAGATCTATTTGGTCAGCAGCTTAGTTGATTCATGGTTAAAAAAATAACATATTAGACTGTGCATTATGAGGTATTAGCTTCTTACTGCTTATATGAAGTAGGCATAATCTAATTTTATTATTAGTGCAGAACAAATGTGCTAAGCCTTGAAAGGTGTGCTCAGCCAGATATGGATGAAAACTGTTCTTGAGGTTGAAATCGTTTGATGTTATTTGGGAAAGGTTTCAAGTGATTAGTCAGACACCTGGTGATGCCACCCAGCTGTTTACCGTTTCTCTAGTAGTTAAAAATAAATTCAATATTGTTTCTTTATTAAGGAAATCGGGACAGAAAGGCTGCCCTGTGTTAGCCACACTAATATAGTTATAAATGATAGTAACAGAACACACTTATTGAGCTCTCATTAGATGCTAGGTTCTTTGTCAAGGGCTTTATGTGGATTATTTTATTTAATTCTCAAAACTGACAACTGCGGTATATTGTTATTCCAGTTTACAGAGAAAATAAGAATTTCACTAAGGCCACCATTGGTAAGTTGTGGACTCACGGACAGTCTCTTAACCACAACAGTACAGCGATGTCTCTTATTCTGCAGGTGATTTGCTATGGCAACTAACTAAAAAAATGGTTTGGTTTGTAGCAGACTTGGAGACTATATGGCATGGGGGAGTGTGTGCACTTTGAAGTTACACATTTCTAAGTTTAAGTTTCAGTGCCATCTCTTGTGCAAAGTTCTTAATCTGCATGAACCTCAGATTTCTCAATTTTTTTTTATTTTTTAAATTATTTTTCTGTGAACTCTGCAGAGCAGTAAGATTTCTTATTTTAAAATGTGGGCAATGATACCTCTCTTGCAGAATTGCGAGAATTCAATCAGATTATAATTGTAAAGTGATTTTTAAAAGTTTGCAACAAAATCTTTCCTATTCTTTCTCTCAAATTCTGTTTTTTTTTTTTGGCTGCATGATTATGTGATCTGATTTCCATCGTTTTAAATTAAAACCCATTTCCCGTTGAAAGAAAAGTTGGCAAGCTAAATCTCTTTTCTGTCCCATCACTCTGTTGAAGAGAGAACTGTCAAGATTGTTCAGCATTTTAAATAAAACCACCTTTTTGTAGGAGAGAGATTAGCGTAAGATATGTTAAAAGAAAGGTCATAAATATTCTGAAAGCAAATAGGTGCAGAGCTCTTGTTCTGGAGAGCTACATTAGGTTTCTTAATTTTGTAGGAGAGGAGCCTTAATATTATTTCCTTCTCTTTTTTATCTTAATCTGCACATATTTCAGCAGGGTCATTCACTGGCCTTTTTTAGCCAGTCCTGCCTGGTTAGAGAGAAATTAAGTTTGACTTTGTTTGACAACCTCAGGACAGCCAGAAAGATAGGAAAAAGGAGCCCACAGGTTCTCGCTTTAAGTTTACAAAACTTTGTAGTTCTGCGTAAACATTTAGATTAACAATAGGGAAGGTTTAAAAATCATTTAGATTAACAATAGGGAAGGTTTAAAAATAACTTTAGATTTTCTAGTGTTCAAAGTATTTACTGAAGACATGTATTCTGAAAAAATTATCACCTTATAATTAAAAGTATCAAGTCTGGCTGCAACCTTTAAAAAACAAACTTTGCATGGGTTACAATTTTTGTTTTAGTAGCATAAAAATGAGTGGATTGCCTTGGATATGTCTATCACGTAGTGTTCTGTAATTTTTCCCCCCGTAGAGTTATTATGTATGCATGCTTACTAGTTCTGTTGTCTGACTTACAGATACCTCTGTTTGGTTTCAAAATGTGTGTGTAAGCATTGCTAGGTGGTGCTAACCATCTATAATTATCTCTGTTTCTTAATAAAGAAATGGTATTGAATGGTCAACAATTAATTGCTTAGTAACATAGGATTTTCAAACAAGCTGCTGCTTTTTAGAATCAGGGAAAGGAAAACGTATCCATGTACTTGGTCTATCATTGGGGCAGAATTTTGCTACCCATAGCTCTTCTTAACAGCAGTGGATGCCAGCAGGTTTATGACTTTATCTCTAGAGTTACTGTCCCAAGAAATAATATTTCAGTTGCAGCTATGTCTGTGAGATATCTCTATAAAGACTCTCTTTTACTTTGTGCTTTGAAATGTATATTGTTAATGTACCAACCCCTCTTATGACCAATGCTGTCAGTGACGTAGATAGCAGAGGTGTAAGGTATATCAGTTAAGATTTTAAAAAACTAAAATATTGAATGAAAACAGTGAAGTCTGCTGGAAACCATACCAACATCTGGTGCTCAAACATTTTTCAATATCTATATATTGCCAGAAAATAAGAAATGTTTGAGATCATCTATAGTGTCTTTTGGTTTGGTAGAGGAATTTTTCACCCAAAGACAGTAATATAAATGCCAAACTTTCTCTATGCTGTCTTAGGATCTATAAAAGTCTCAACTTAGACATGTTGTACAAACAAGCACTATTTTCTCTAACATACATTGCTTGGGAAGTGCATTTTGAGAAAAAGCATGCTACAAACTGACATATTGGAGGAAACAGTGAAAATAATGCATGTAGCAGAGTTAACGTTTTATTCTGCTCGACACTTGACATATAATTTTCAGTAATCTTTATCGATTAACCTCTGATGTTTCTTAACAAGGTCTGCTAATCTGAATCTTATTTTGGGTGCCTTGGAGTTGTAGCTTATTGTTTTAGACACTTGGAATTACTGCTGTTCTTCTGAGGCCTATCTGAAGAGGGGCTGGCTTTGTTAATTTCTAATGCAGCAGCAGTAAGAACAATATTTAGCACTTATGAGGCTCCACTTCTCAGTTTCAAAGCACTTTACAAATATCAATTAATTGCGTTGAATGGGGAGCTCTGCAGCTGCTGAGAGAAAAAAGAGCACACAGTGATTGGTTCATTATCATTTACAGCTGTTGAAAAATGTTCTTCAAAGAAATAATTACAGATCTTCATATATATTTAAAGAAAAAAGGAGCAGGCAGGAGGCTACTAAGGGTCTTCTTTAACAAACGACTCTTGTCTTTCCATTCTGTTTCGAGAGCAGCAGCTTTATTGCGAACAATTATCCTCTCCTGGACAAAAAGAAAAAAAGCGCTGCAACAGCCCCTTCTCCAAGAAAATGCAAGAGAGTAAATCCTCTTTTGGAAAATAATCTCAATTTCACCAATTTTGATTTGTTTAGAATTTTTGTTTCTTAGTGGTTGGACTGCTGCTGGACTTTGCCTAATGCAGCCTTATTTAATGTCTGATCCAATGTGGGCTTTGTCCAGCTTTAATTATGCATGAAAACAGAACAAGTAGACAATAATGGATAGTGCTTCTTGCTTTGTTTCCAACAGAGCTTTATCACCATATGGGTGCCAAAAGAAACTATCTGAACTGTCTCCCTGTCACCAGGAAGAGATACAGGCAGTCCTGGCCATATAAACAGATTTCCGTTTCTTTTCTTTTACATTCTTTTTTCTTTTCTTTTTTTCTTCCTTTCTCTTCTTTTTCATAATGTGAATCTCCTGGTCGAGCAGATAAGCTGCTAATTCTATTAATTTTCTTATCAAAATCAGCAAGGGAAGCGATGCTTCCAATTTAGTGATTTATTATCCTGAGCAAGCTGTGCGGAGTATGCCTTTCATATTCTGTAATTGGCACTAGAGGGGAAGAGACTTTCAAGGGAGATGCACTCAGCAAACCGTTTCCATTTCAATTGACTATTGAGCAAACAAATGGAGTGTCCTTTCATTGGCTTAAATCATTTAAAATGATAAAGCTAGCAATTCTGCATTTGAATGTATGCCAGTGAATATCTGTGTGTGAGATGCTGACCCTAAGACATTAAAATATGAGCATAATAACATCTCTCTATAGGATTTGCCATCAATAAAACATCCAAGTGCAATACGTTAATTGACATGCAAAAGGCCAAAATTGATCACACATGTAATCTGACCCTTATTATTATACTGCCCCCAAAGGCCTTTGAAATCAACATCTTTCCTTTGCATACTGAGTATTGAATGTTTTGGTATATGAAAGTTGGCTGCATAAGCAGTGGACTCTGATGTTTTAACACTGGAATAAAAACCAGTCTCAAAGGCAGGAACATTATCAGTTGGAAAGGAAAGAAAGTGGTGAGGAGTTGGATGCCAGGAGTGGGTGAGACTGATTGAGATACAGAAGGAAGACTAGGTTTCAGGTGGGAAAAAAGTTACTTCTTGTTTAGTGTCATTTGGAAAGCTAGGGAAGGCTCCTCTGCCCCAAATATTATCCTCAGTAAAATAGGAACTTGAATTGTAGATTTCAATTTCTTTTTATTTATGACGACAACTTTTTTAAAAGTAAATTTTATATAATATTTGCCACCAACTAGTTTAATGGTTGCAAATCATGCTACCTACATTGCTCTACTTAAATCTAAGAGCAAGGCACTAGTGCCCCCATTATATAGATAGTGCTTACATAAACTGGAGAGTGTCATACATAATGCTTAGATGCTGGAGAGGTTATTTAACTTGTCTGATTTTACTTGGTTAGAGTGTTCAAGCTGGGAGTTGAATTCAGCACCATGAGATACGGAACTCTGTTGTTTTCTAATCACTGTATTAGTCTTCCTCTAGCCTTGTATTTCTGGGCGAAATAGTATCCTTAGCCCTTAAATGTTAAATATAAATCACGCCTTGAATTGCACCACACCCAAACCCTTGAATTAGTTTTTGGTACTAAAACTTCAAAGATAATTCATTTTAAAAATTGAATCATTTTTTTCTCATGATATATTTCATGAGAATGATGATATTTTGACAATTTGGATATTCCCTCCTAATTCTTTGGAATTTTTTTCCCTTGCATTTCCTGGGAGGAACAAGGCAGGGGATGATTTTCCCTTGCAGAGTGCTGTCCATAGTGCTGATGGCTGGGAAATGTACTACAGGAGTGTGCACAATGATTTAGACATTTGTTTGGGCTTTTAATCTTTTCTCATCTACACGTACCACCAAAATAAAAACCAGTGAAGTATGTACTCTATAAATCTGCTCGTTCTCTCACTCCTCAGAAATATTTCAGAAAGAACTTGACACTTGTAATCAGAACTGGGCTTAGATGCAGCCTCCTGTTGAGTCAGTGATGCTGCCTCTCTTCCTTTCCTATTTTAAATAGCACAAAAATAGTACAGGCCAGAGGTTATAGGCTAGGGAAGTGCTGCTCTTGGAAGAATGTAAAATCTACTTATGTGCCATGAACTTCCCCCGACTTCAAGTGTGTGGATTATTGAGTTAAGAGAAGAACAAGTTGAGAAGACAGGTAGAAAGCGTCGTGCATTAGACAGGTGGGGAGAAGCTGCTGGGCTTCGCGTGGGGCACAGCAGAAAGACAGATGTCCTGTGGTGGTGATGCAGTGCAAATCCTTTGGAGAATATAGTTGCAGAAGACCTCAGGAGATTATTTGCAAACAGAAGAGGCTTGACAGTAATTAGTAAGATTTCAGTTAGAAAAAAAAAAGACTATGTTGGAACTTATTAAGAGAAAAGAGGAAAAGCAGATAATAATTATCATGGGATAATTCTCTGGGATGCTGGGAGATGTGCAGTATGTGAGAATAAAACCAATAGCCCAACGTGGGGAAAGGGAAGAAGGAAAAGTGAACCAAAGAAATGAGGAAAAAATAAAACTACATTTGTGACAATTATTCTATTTATGAAATGCTCTATGTCATGTAACTGTGCTATGAGCTTTCCAAATATTACCCCCTAAGATTATTTCCATTGTTTTGCATAAAGAAATTGTCTATCTCTCATTCTGTGCTCTATATTGTTTTAATAATAATTAAGGACATAATAAATGTGATAAATCCTAGAATTTTTGATTTTTTTTTTTAGTGGAATACAAGCTATAAAAGCATGAATACTGTGAATTAACAAGAAGTATGTATGGGACAAAAAAGTTTGAGAATACCTGATGCAGTGGTTTCAATAATGAACTAAGATGTTATAAACTCTGATTACTAACAGTATAGTTTCAGTGAAGTCACAGTAATTTTCTGATCTTCAATATATGATGGAATAAAAACATCTTCTATTTACAATATTTCAAAAGTAAATTAAAACAGGCATTATAAAGAGAAAGCCTAATTTTGAAAAAGGCATTTTCTGAGACAAGTTACTTGTATTTTAAAGTGACCATATATATGTTTTTTAAGGTTGCGTGATGCTTTATAAAGCTATCTAAGATAAAACTAGAACTTTGTTCTTCATCTCTTTCCAAGTTTTCACCTGTATCTTCTGTGTACAAAGGTGACTTTGACTTCAAAGGGCAATGGGAATTGAATCTGGTATGAAAATGGGATGAGGAAATATATAGTCTTTCAGGAAAAGGTCATTACATACTGTACAGAAGCTCAACTTTTATTTTGATTAAATACTTTTTTCAGTGCGATTTACTAGCTAATTACTTCTTCAGCTTTGTGGCTTAGCAAGACTTACCTGATCTATAATGTCTACTGAAGGACTTAGAAGCCTCAAGGTTTGTGTGCTTTTATGTAAAATTATTAATATTAATAATAATTAACCATAAATGGTAACTAGGGTGGGCCAGATGGCCTTTTCTTCTTTCAAAAACATCTTTATGTTCTTAGTTATTCAGAAGGTAGAGGTGATAATGCAAAGACACAAGTGACATTTTAAATTAAATTATTGATTTTAGAACGAAGCTTAAATAATTTACTCAACAAGGGGACTGACTGACTTTCACCTGTACCAGATTGAAAGCTCTAAATGCCATCTATTTATATCAAAGTAAAACTTTTTGTCTGTTTGTAGTCATGCTGAGTTTGGGGCTCCTGTTGGCCTCATTTTTAAGAATCTCACCCATTAATCATTAGTGTTGGTTGGTACCACTGGTAATTAGTTTTTTAAGTTGCAACCAGATGGAATGTATAAATTATTAGAAGTTTCCTGCCAGGCATAAGTGTAGATGATTCATGGGCCTATGGCATTTTCCTGTGCTCTGTTCCTGATAGGAAAATATAAAGATTATGCAGTTGGAAAGACTAACCTTCACACTTTGTCTTGATTTCAACAATTGCTGACTGTTACTTCTGGTGTATCTGGAGACACAACAGCCTAAGTTCTTTTTAAAAAATTTTTAGACTTATTTTTACATTTTAACATTATCTCCCATTTCTTTTGGTTCCCTATTCGATTATTCTTTCTTTGATATCAGTAGCATGTCACTCCAGAAGCAGTCTTGTCTGCAGGATATGTATTATTGCCAGGAATCTCCTTGCTGTGGCCAGTGGTAGGGGAGTTGAGGGTGGAGAGAGTGGGAGGGGTGACCAGATTCAATTTTTCTCAATATGAAGTTAACCTCAAATATATGTGTCCTCTAACTGTAATCCTAAGCTCAGGCACATGTGCTCTGGCATATAGATTAAAGGAAAGAAAGTTGGCCATGAGGCTTACACTCACTCTCTTCTGCCTTTTTCTTGTTGTTCACTTTCCTGGCAAAACCCTTCCCCTAAATACACCCCAGTAGTCACCTACATTTGTCCATGCCTATATTCAAGCAGTGAAGCATTTCTGGAGAAAGCGAGATAAAATATTGGTAGGAGTATAAATTTATGATTATGATGTAATTTTTAATGTGTAAATTAGACAGAAACCCAACTTAAGCTAGCTTAAGCAAAAATAGAAATTTATTGGCTTATGTAAGTAGAAAGTTAAAGGAGTGGTCAAGCTTCAGACATGGCTGGATCTAGACATTCAAACAGTATCACCAGGGCTCTGTTTCTCTCCAACTTGATGACAAGATGACATTGAGCAGCCTTAACTAACCTTACATTATCCTTATACTTTTTTTTGAGATGGAGTTTCATTCCTGTTGCCTAGGCTGGAGTGCGGTGGTATGATCTCGGCTCTCTGCAACCTCCGCCTCCCAGGTTCAAGTGATTCTCCTGCCTCAGCCTCCCTAGTAGCTGGGATAACAAGTGCCTGCCACCATGCCCTGCTATTTTTTTTTTTTTTTTGTATTTTTGGTAGAGACAGGTTTTCATCATATTGGCCAGGCTGGTCTCGAACTCCTGACCTCAAGTGATCCACCCACCTCAGCCTCCCAAAGTGCTGGGATTACAGGCGTGAGCCACCGCATTTGGCTTCTTTATACTTTTAATACCAGTGGGAGGGAAAGAACATCCTTTGTGATAATGGTAATGAAAATTTCAGGCCTGACTTGGAATGGCCTAGCTTGGGTCATGTGTTTATCCCTTGTATTAGTCCGTTCTTATGCTGCTAATAAAGACATTTCTAAGGCTTGATAATTTATAAAGGAAAGAGGGTTAATTGGCTCACAGTTCAGCATGGCTGGGGAGGCCTCAGGAAACTTACAATCATGGTGGAAGGGGAAACAAACATGTCCTTCTTTACGTGGTGGCAACAAGGAGAAGTGGAGACCTAAAGTGGGGGTGGTGGGGAGCCCCTTATAAAACCGTCAGATTTTGTGAGAACTCACTATCACAAGAACAGCCTGGAGGTAACTGGCCCCATGATTCAATCACTTCCCACCGGGTCCCTCCCATGACACATGGGGATTATGGGAACTACAGTTCAAGATGAGATTTGGGTGGGGCTACAGCCAAACCATATCATCCCTGGACCAATAATTCAATTCTTTGTCCTATGTCTAAGTGTAGCGTCACAGTCCAGGCTAGATCCACTTAAATCTCATGGGCTTAGCAGGCATAAAATAGAGTGGGGAAGGAGAACATTCATGTCAATATTGAAACTCAGAGGTGTTCTCAAAGCTGCATGACACTCCTACTACAACCTTCTGATCCAAGTTGCACTTCCATTTCTAACAGTAAACATTTCAAACTGTCTTCACTGCTATCTCTGAACTCTCCCCACCTCACCCCAACTTTTTCTCTGATGCTGGACGTGAATAACTTTTCCTTCTGTCTTACAAAGAAAGTTGAAGTGAATCGACGGAAAGCCACCATCAATTTCCTGCTACCCAACAATTATGCAAATGCAAAGGCTTCTGTTTGCATCCATCTTCTTCTCTTTTACACCAGAACAGGGGCTTCTCTATTTATGGCCAGTGCCATCGTCTGTGCCTTTTCCTGCCTTCTAACTCTAACCTTCTCTATATTTATTTCATGCACATCCTACTGCATTCTCCTACCTGGAATTTACATTCCTTCCTACATTCCCATTCTCTTTCTCCTTTATCTTTTAATAAAACTCTCAATTGGTCATATATTCCTTATCCAATTTCTGTCTTAAAGCTTTCCTTCTTTCAAAACCAAACTTCTTATGAATGATAACAATTCTTGCTATTGTCATTTTCTCACTTCCCACTTACTTCTCAACCCACTCTAGTCTAGCTTTGGTCAAAACAGCAAACCTTCTTATGTCTCTTCTGCTTTAAACTCTTCAATGTCAGTGCATTGCTCTTAGGATAAACATCCACATTCTCAAAATGACTTAGAAGGCTCTAGACAGTCTGGTTCCTAGGGAGATTTGCAGCCACATCTTGTACCACACTTTCCATTTCACATAACCTTCTTCTTTTGGTTTTTTAAATGTATTTCAGTACACCCTTTGTATCTGTGGGTTCCATGCTACTGCATTCAGCCAATGTCAGACTGAAAATATTCGGGCAAAAAAAGCATCTGTTCTGAATATGTAGACTTTTTTTTTCTTGTCGTTATTTCCTAAACAATATAGTATTACAACTATTTACATTGTATTATATATTATAAGTAATCTAGAGATGATTTAAAGTACATAGGAGGATGTGCATAGGTTATGTGCAAATATCACACTATTTTACATTAGAGACTTGAGCATCCTTGGATTTTGGTATCTTTGAGGAGTCCTGGAACCAATCTTCCACAATACTGAGGGATAATCATATATCACATTTCCAGCAGGAACTAGCTGGTGCATTCAAATAGTGTAACCCAGGAGAGTTATGAGGGACTATTTACAAGGATATGGGAAAGGTTAAGGGAAGTCAATAGGAGATGATGAAGCATCTGAAAGCTTAGTTACCAAGAACTTAGGTCCATGTAGATACAAGAGGCAGGAATAATTACAGATCCCTGAGATGCCGCTAGCTGTAGCTATAGGATAAAGCTTTTTGAGTAACTTTACCCAATTGGAACTGTGCCTTAGAAAGAAGATCACAGCTATAGCCAACCCAAGGCCAATCAGGAAAATAAATACCCTAAACAATTTACTAAAAGTAAGAAGCCAGAGGGCCAAGTATATGGTTGATAGCTAGAGGTTAACCTTTTGGGGTGCAAGGCAGGGTAAAGAAGGATAGAGAGTGGATTAGGAAAAGCAACAGATAATTTCCAGCTCCTTCTTACCACAGCAGTTTTGTACAGGCTGTTCCTCTGTTTGGATGCTGTTTTTGAAAGCTGATCATCTTCAACTAGTTCCTTCTTTTTCATCCTTCAAACCTCAGATTCATGTGTCTTGTTTTGTATAGAAGCTATCTTTAACCAACTAATAGGCCAAGATCCTTCATCATGGGGCTTGATTCTCTCCTTCTCAGCACTTACCTCAGTTTGTAATCATCCTGCTATTAGTGTGATAATTTAATCAATGTCTGTGTCCTCCCTGTGGCTCTATATTCCATGTGACTGGGGATTATGCCTGATTTAACTCCTAGTGGAATTCCTAGGCCCTGACACACAACACCTGGTATATAGTGGGAACTCACTAAATTGATGCTGAATAAGTAAATATACTGAAAATGTATGCTGTAGTCTGAATGTGTCCCCCACCAAATTCATATGTTGAAGTCCTAACCCTTGAAGTGATAATATTAAGAGGTGGAGCCTTGGGAAGTGATTAGATGATGACAGTGGAATCCTCATAAATGGGATTAGTACTCTTATAACAGAGACCCAAGGGAGCTTGTTTGCTTCTTCCACTAACTGAGGGTGCAGCGTGAAGATAACGTCTGTGAGGAAAGGGCCCTTACTAGTCATCAAATCTGGTGGTGTCTTGATCTTAGCCTTCCCAGTCTCCAAATCTGTCTAAGGTATTTTGTTATAGCAACTTGAATGGACTAAGACACAATGTAGCATGCTCAGTAGCTTGAGCTCTGGGGTCATCTTCCGTCCAGAGGCTGACTGGGCAGCACCCATCACCACAAGGGCCTAGATGGGCTGAGTGCAAGCTTCTTAGCTCTGTAGCTTTTTGTTCTTCATCCTTCCCTTGCTATCAAGGAGGCTGGCTCCTCTCTCCAGGGATTCCAGGAGTTGCTCTTGTTGCCAGGGCTCTGGCCAGGCAGGGTCCAGTGTTGCAGTTCAAGGAAAGTCCCCAGGATCTTCTCATTACTCATTCATGTTTCTGTAACATCACTCTGTTTTGATGAAGGTCAGAATTGCTGGAAGCTGTCCTGTCAACCTTCTCTGCTTGGACCTAGGCAGAGGCTTTCTGGAACACCTTAGGATTCTGACTGATATTGAAGTGAAGAGAGAAGTATGCATTCTCCAGAATATGCTAGGAGCGACCATGGTGCACGTTCACCTTCACAGCCAATTTAGCCTATTGGTCGCTGTCCATGACATAATAAACATGTTCATCTCCAGTGTTAGTCCACAGCTGGTGAAGCACTATCAATAGGTTTTGCAGGGAGACATTATTCTTGCAGCTGCAATACCCCCTTTTCTCCAGTACTCCTCACCCAGCTGGTTTCAGGCTTCCACCAGCTCAGGCTCCAACTTCATAGCCTTTGGTAGAAACTCCTTAGCCTGCGAGACACAATCAGGAGTCATGTTCAGTGCCTTCCCAGTTAGCATCCTCACTGCACCTTGCCCTGAATTAAACCCACGACTTCCTCCATCTGCTGCAGGGTCTTCAACATCTCCTCCAGGGTCTTCTGCATCTCCTCCTGCACATCCTATTGCTCCCCGCCCAGCATCCTCAACACTATGTGTCTTGAAATTGCAGTCTTGAAATGAATAGTCTCTATTCATTCAAAATCCTGCAGTTTCTGCGAGATCTGCCTGCCTTCTTCCTTTTCATTAGCCATCATTTCCCAGCTATCATCATTAATTAATTAATATGCAATCTGGTAAATGCAGTGATTAGAAATGGATTTTTCTGTGAAGTTAATGAAGCTTAAGCTTCAGAACTCTCACTCCCTGGGCCTATTCCAAGGCCCTGGCAAAGTGTTCACATGGTCATATGTTTTTGTAAAATATGCAAATGTTAGCTGTTTTAATCACACTCAGGTAAGAGCACGCTTTCTCTCTACTCTGACTTCCCATGAATCTCACTTCTGCTTGTGTTAAATAACATAAGAGTAGCAGTGGGCATTTTTGGGATTTCAGTAAGGGGAATTGAGTTGAGGATGCATTTTGTTTGGACTTAGTGGGATATGTTTATGTGTTTTTCAGTTGCTTCCATGTATATTGAAGCTATTGTTAATCATCTTGGGTTAGAAATGTCTTCTAGGAATTCTTGCATTGATCATTGTGCCAACTCACCTGGCATTGGGACATGACAGTGCAGGGCGAGTTTGTAACCTGACATGAATATATTCCACACTCCTAGCTCAAAAAGAAAGTGGGTGGAGACAAAACAAGATTGAACATGTATGGAGCCAGAAGTTCATCCTTGGAAAATTCTTCCCATCATTCAATGTGTAAAACGGTAAGCAAAGGCTTTGATTCTCATTTATCTTCAGTTTTAATGGGAGATCTTTCATACATAATGACAACCATGTATTTTTGATAAGAATCATGTGAAGTAGAATTTATCAGAAATTCTGTGTGTGTAACAATACAGAGATTTTGTCTGTGTATAAAGTAGCATGTTTTACAAAGCCCAACTATCAATAATAAAAAAATTCTGATCAACTGTAGCATAGGAAAGACCGAATTCTCTTTCTCCTCTCTCTATGGAAAGTAATATTACAAAATTATTGTTGAAGAGATGATAAAGAGTATGCAACCAACAAGTAGGAAAACAGGTAGGAAAGGTATTCTAGAGAAATCAGGTCATTAATTAATGAAATATGGTGTGTTTTTTTCTATATTTTGGATAGGTAGTATATTTTTCAGATTTTGAAAATTTGTATTAATTTTTCCCTTTATAAATAATATTATCTTGCCATTCTAATTTTATATTTGTAATTTTGTATTCTTTTGCTTAAAGAGGGTCTTGAAAATTGTACTAGGTTCAGGCCCCACAAACCCGAGGCTGCACCCTGTGGTAGCAGAAGTAGGCACTAGTTTTTGAGGGAATGGGTAGTTTTGGATGGGAATGTAAAGGATCAGATGCTTCCTTAAAGAGGGAACACTTAAGCTGAGGTCTAGAGGCCGAGTAGTTTTCCAGAGAAACTCTCCAAATTGCAGAAGTGCTTGCCCAAATCATGGAATTTCTTTTTAGTTTTATACTTATAGTAGGCATGTTTGGTTTACAGCTTCCTTCAGGATGTTTGTTGCCATTGTTATGTGTGGCTGTCATTACTTTATAACAGGTTGTGGAGAGATGACATTTGGTATGGGGTCTGCAGGATCCTGTGGATTGACTCTGAGCTGCCTATAAAGAGAGTTAGCCAGGAACTGGTGAGATCCCAAGGGTGTTTGGGACTGTAGGCATAAACAGATCTGTTTTAGAGCTTAGGTGACCATTTTTCTGCATCTGCATAAATCCAGCTTTATTCTGTCACGTCCTTTGGCATGGACAATGGTGTAACCTCGATGCTGGGTGGCAGCTATGATGTTTCTCTGAGTGGCTGAGCAGGCTGCAGAGGTGGAAAAGTGGGAAACAGCATGTGTTAGTCTGTTTTTGCATTGCTATAAAGAAATACCTGAGGCTGGGTAATTTATAAAGAAAAGAAGTTTAATTGACTTATGGTTCTGCAGGCTGTACAGGAAGCATGGCGCCCAGCATCTGCTCAGCTTCTCATGAAGCCTCAGGGAGCGAAAGCTTCCCAATGGAAGGTGAAGCGGGAGCAGACATCTCACATGGTGAGAGAGGGAGCAAGACGCGGGGGTGGGGGGTGGTACCATACTCTTTTTAACAACCAGTGTGAACTCAGAGCAAGAACTCACTCATTACTGCAAGGACAGCACCAAAATGTTCATGAGGGATCCCCTCCCATGACCCAAACACTTCCCGCCAGGCCCCACCTCCAACACTGGGGATGACAATTCAACATGACTTTTGGAGGGGATGAAACCCAAACCATATCACAGAGCTGAAGAGAAAGCACATCTAGCCTCATGGTGATGTCAGCTGGCAGATTGGTTGTGGCTTCATTTATGTACTCAATAAATATTTATTGAGTGCCTACTGTGTGCCAAATCTTATTCTAGACTCTGGGACTACCATAGAAAATGAAGTGTGTGAAACTCCTGGCTGCTATGGAACACATGGGAGACATCCCTTGGGAATGACAAGAAATCGCAAATAGGACTTATTGGGGGAAGGAGGGGGAGGAGGGAGGGGTTGAGGTAATGCTGTCATAGGTATGGGCCATTAAGGCATTGGACTTTCAGTTTCCAAATGTTATAATTAAACTTAGTGCAAATTCTGCATTGTATTCTGTTATACAATAGTGGTTTTTGTTTGTTTGTTTGTTTGTTTTTTAATAAAAATGAAGTTTGCCCATCCAAGTCTTTGAGAAAAACTGATAGTTTAGGGAGTTATGTTGTGTGTAACCAGGAAGTTATGTTGTATATAACCATAAACCCCTGCTGTGAGCTTTACAGTTAATTGAAGAGGAGCTATTTGATGATTTTCAAACAAAGGACTGATAGAATCAGGTCTGTGTTTATGTAACTCACAAACTCACTCTTACTTCTCTGTGGGACTTGAAGGAAGAAGCCAGGGAGACTAGTTAGGGTTAATGCAACACTCCAGACTAGAGAGGATGAGGACCAGAGGCAGAACTGGGGAAACTGGAAGGGAAGAGAAAGGACAGAGTCAAATAAGACTTAGCAAGTAAAACCAACAGAACTTGGAAACTGATTGCATGGGAGTGGAGGCAGGAGATAGAGAAGTTGAGGACTATTCCCAGGATTTTCAGGGTGGATGGTGAGGCCACCAACTGAGACAGAACATTAAGGTGGAAGAACACATCAGGGATCAAATAATGAATTCACCAGCCTGGGCAACACAGTGAGACCCTGTCTTTAAAACATAAAAAGAAATTAGCTGGGTGTGTTGGTGCATGCCTGTAACTCCAGCTACTGGGGAGGCTGAAGCAGGAGGATCACTTGAGCCTAGGAGTTCGAGGCTGAAGTGAGCTATGATTGCACCACTGCACTCCAGCCTGGGTGACAGAATGAGAACCTGACTCTAAAAAAAAAAAAAGAATTCAGTGTTGGATATGATAAGTTTGAGGTGCCTGTGGATATCTGATGGGAATGACCATTAGAAAGTTTGATTTCCAGGTCTGCTGGGGGAAGTGCTGTGAGCTAGAAATAGATATTGGCAATTATTGAAATGCAAATGGTGCTTTGAGCAGAGATAAGGGATGAGATTTCTGAGGAGGAGTGGGGAGATTGAGATTAGTCCCCCAAGGACAGGACACTAGGGTTACTATATAGAACTTTTCTAGTGTGGTCAGAGGAACGGAGCCCTCTAAAGGTACTTAGGAGGGGCCCAGAGAAGTACAAGAAGCTTCTCCATTATACTCTTCTGGTGTGAGCAAATGTGGAGTTGCTGAGCCTCCTTAATTCATTCAAGAAATATTTATTAAATATCCCTGGCTATGTTGCAACATTTCCCACTAATTACTTGGTGACTGGTGTCAGATGCCCAGATGGTTGTATTGTTGAAAACACATATGATTAACTCCTTGGTGGGAAGAAATGGCTCTAAATAAGGTCCCATGGCCCACAGCAGGAAGGCCCAAGACATTGAGCATGAAGTCAGCAGAGCTGTTGTGAAGAGCGACCAGATGGGGACGGTGGATGAGGGGTGTGGGGGCAAGCAGGCCGGCCTGAGGGAATGCCACGTGTTGGACGCTGGAGGCGTGCTGTGTCGCTTCTGTCGCAGAGCCACCAGCAGCGTGCCTGGTGCTTTGCTGGCAATCATGGCCTCCTGCACGAGTGCCTGAATCCCTGCTTAAGCCACGAGGCTGGGACTTGCTGGTTTCCTTCCCCAAAGCAGGCTTCACAATCTGTTCAGAGCTGTCTCGGTGCTTGGGAGGAGGTGGAGGAACTGGGATTCACCGTCTGTGAGGGTATGGCAGGGAAAGAAGGAAGAATTGTTCTGTTTTTGAGTAATAATAAGAAAGAAAATCTCATCATTTTACAAGTAGAGTTTAATTCATATACTAGATAAGAGGACATCTAACCTCTGACAAGAATCGTTAATTTACTCCATCAAACATGTTCATAGAAATCCTAAGGTTGATAAATTGTCAAACAGAAAATGTTAAAAGATCTAAGAAAAAATATAATGGCCTTAGCTATAAGGGCCTAAATAATTAAGAATAGTCTCAAAGGCATGTAGAACATCAGAGAAAAGTTATGGACATTTTTGTCTGTTAAAGGAGAAAATCTCAAGACGAAGATGACTTTTTAAACAGAAATGGCAAGTGAACACTTGTCGAGTCAATTGTAAACACCTGTCCAGTTTTGTTTCCTGCACCAGACTCCTTTTAAAAATGTCGTACGGCAAGTGGCCAAGCATCAGCCGCTTTCAAATGCAGTCACCTGATCCTCAAATGCTTGCGATATCTGCATTATTATCTCTATTCTCAGATGAGAAAACAGAAGCTCCAAGAAGTAGTATACTGTGCACTTTTATCAAAGCTGCTCAGCAGCAGAACTGAGACCCTCAGGCCAGATCACAGGGCTCGTGCTCACTCTCCACACCCTTCTACCGCAGCTTCACTTCTTGATGCTCCCTACTTGACATGGTAGAATCCACTGTATATTATTATTATTTTTTTTTTGGATTTTGAGGCCATGCCTACTGATCAGTTTTATATATGAATCAAGGACTGAGTTATGAGTGTGCCATGAGATTGGGTGGTCAGAATGCCCTGGTTGTCTCACATGCTGCCTCTACTGGGGTACAAAGTAGGAGGGAAAGAGAGGATATAGTTTATGGCTCATCTTCTTGTTTATCTCCACCATAAAGGTCCAACGTCAGAGGTGATGAGTAGGAGTGAGGTGGAGGGGAGCAGGGCCACCCTCTCAGCGGACTCAGGCAGTGAGTCCCCACCATTGGGTGGCACAGGAGCAGGATCAGGAAGACAAACCCAGGATCATGTTGTACTGTGCTCCTTCAGAGAAAATAGGCCAAGGCCTGTATTCAGCCTTCAAGTTGAATCAGAGAAGGCAAAATCAGAATATATAAGAAAGTATGTAACTTCATTTCAGCATTCAATTTAAGTAGAGCTCATTCCCATTGGAAAATAGGTTTTACCCACAGCTTGTATTCTGTTACTAATTAAATTTCGTCACCTGCTTCCCCTGTTAGTGACAGCATTAGGTGTTGGGATGATGGCATTGGGAGATTTCTCTGGGTTGACTGACCGTTCTTTGATTTTTATGTTGTCTTGTCTTCCCCCAACCTTTTTTCTTTAATTTTTCAATATTATTACAGAAAGACAAATTGTGAATGGAGTTCAGGCCTGCCCTTGGTTCCTGATGAAGGTATACACATGAACTAAGTATAAAGTTGGCTGACTGTGAAATGTTCAGCTTGGAAAGTCATTATCCCATGAGCAACATCATCAAGATATGTAGGACTTGTTTTCAATGTTAAGCTTATGGCACAGATTTCCTAATGTGATATGGAAGTTACCTTACTAAAGATTGCTTGACCTGTTTGAGTCATGATGCATTTTGGGTGAATAATTGTCCTCATTTTACTTTTTACCACCCTTGTAACCCCTTCAGGGTGTTGAAAAAATACGATCTGGTAATTTTTTTTCTTTCATTTCTACTGTAACACTGAATATGTAATGTAGTTTTGCAGATCCTGTGGCAAGAGATTGGCTGGCTTCCATATTCATTTAAAAATCACTATCGGTGCCTCTGCTGGAGGGGTTTTCAATTCACCATCTCTAATCTGCCCTTCTGAAAGATTTAGTGACCAGATGTCCAGGATCAGCGAGAAAGATCTTGTCTGCCAGAGTCAATATTTTTTTCCTATCATCCTGCTGGCCTAGGGACTTGAAAATCCCCACCAAGCATAGCTAGCTGCAAATGTCTCTGGTGGAAGTATTGTTAACCAAATTCAAGGTTACTAGACTAGCCCAGCTCTAATATTTATAAAACTCTTTTTATGTTTTCATCTTTAATTCTTTTTTTTTTTTTTAAATCAGCTTTCTTTTTACTACCTTTTCTATTCTTCTTTTCCAGTCTGGTCATGTACCTCTTATCTTTGACTTTATTGCTTCTTATCTGCAGGGATATTTCTACCATGATTTCACTTTACTATCACTTTCTCTACTTGCTTGATGTAACCTTGCCAAGCAACTGGCCTTGTTACTTAGAGTGTGGTCCTCGGGCATCAGCATCAGTATCACCTGCAAGCCTGTTGGGAATGCAGGATCTCAGCCCTCACTTTGGACCTACTGATTCAGAATCTGTGTTTTCACAAGATCCCCAGATAATATGGATGCATGTTAAAGTTTGCAAAGCGTTGCTCCAATGTATGGCCTTACAAACTCAGTTTTTTCTAGCAACCTGTGACACGGAGGGCATAGTTGTCAAGTATTTTTCACACTGTTGATGTGCTGGGGTAACCACTGACACTTGCAGTTGGGAGTGGAATGCCGGAGGAGAAAGTTGCTCAGCTGGGTTGGAACCATGTTCCCAAGGCAAGTGGTCCTGCCATGGCTCTGGACAGGTGAATTTTCTGCTTTTCATTATCTGCAGCAATCTGATGCCCTTCTTTCTCATACTTGCATAGCAAGGAAGTGAAGCCACTGCAGTATGAAGATGTATTTCAAATGACAAAAAAGTGTCACTTTAGAGCAAGAGTCCATAGAATGGTGGGGAGACAGATGTCTCAATTTCAGCTGCATGTACTAAGTGACACATTTCACGAGGCAACCAGATGTCTGTATTCCATCCGTCTAACAGTTGTTCCCCATGAGACGGGTAAGTGGGTGAACAGGCATCACAGCTCTGGGACTGGTGAGTGTCTTGATGTGACAGTCTCGTTACAGGAGGCACAAGGTTCATAATTGTTTTTTCAAGTTAACAGTTTCAACAGTTATATATCCACATTCTTTCACAAACTACAGAAGTTCAACAGACATTTACCGTGGTGATGCACCTCTCACTATAATATGAAGTATAAGGCACATGAATCTTCTGGGGATCTTGGTAAAAATGTAGATTCTGATTCCATAGGTCTAGGATAGGGCCTGAGGGTCTGTGTTTCTAACAGACTCTCAGGTGATTCTGATGCTGAAACCATGGTAAGCTCTTGCCTCTTCTCCAAACAGGAATTTCAAACTGAGGAGCAACTAGCTTTTCAAACATAATGCCACTTGGTCTACTTTTCCATTTGAGAATGAGATCAGAAAGTTTATTAAGATTTAGGAGCGTCTTTGCAGTGGTGCATTTTCTTTTTTAAAATCAAACTACATATCTCTTGCTACCCTATATTCATCCAGCACAGGAAAGACAAAATACATTAGCCTTCAGTCCCTTTTGCCTCCAATCCATCCAGCGGACTGTCACCAACATAATCTTCCTGAAACACTGCTGTCACCATGTCACTTCCCTGCTCAAGAATTTACAGGCATTTCCTACTTCCTATTGGACCAAGTCTAAATTCATCTGCCAGGCTTTCAAGGACTCTCATAACTTGGCTCACTCTAATTATTCAATCTTATTTTCTTCCCCTCCTCAGCCAGGACTCCCTGTCACTCAGACCCGCCTCTGTGTTGCTTTCCTTCCACTGCCGCACTGCGCTGTGCTGCAGCTCACCTGAATCTGCTGATTCCATAGCAGGATTCAAGGGCTAACGTTCTCATGACATTGTTTCTAACTTTTTTAGATTGCAATGATCACATCTTTCTCTGAATTTCTATAGTCAAACAATTCAGCAATAATTTAAATTTCTTTATTTATCTATGATGGAGTCTTGCTCTGTTGTCTAGGCTGCCAGGTAGGAATGCAGTGGCACGATCTCGGCTCACTGCCACCTCTGGCTCCCAGGTTCAAGTGATTCTCTTGCCTCAGCCTCCTGAGTAGCTGGGATTACAGGCATGCGCCACGATGCCTGGCTAATTTTTGTATTTTTAGTAGAGACGGAGTTTCACCATGTTGGCCAGGCTGGTCTGGAACTCCTGACCTCAGGTGATCTGCCCGCCTTGGCCTCCCAAAGTGTTGGGATTACAGGCGTGAGCCACTGTGCCCGGCCCTACTTTATTTAGATTTAAAATTGCTTTGTGTAGGAGATTGAGTAGCATCCCCCTCAAGATTCATGTCTACCCAGAACTTTAGAATGTGGTTTTATTTGTAGATAGGGTCTTGGCAGATGTAACGAGTTTAGTTGAGGTCATTTGGCATTAGGGTGAGCCCTAAATCCAATGACTGGTGTCCTGATGAGAAGAGGAAATAAGAGGACAAGACACAGAGAGACATGTGTCTTGGGAAGAAGCCCATGTGAAGACAGAGGCAGGAATTGGAGTGATGCTGCTGCAAGCCCAGGAATGCCAGGAGCCACCCTGGAGGAGGCAAGGAAGGATTTTCTCCTAGAGCCTTTGAGAGGAGTGCAGACCTGTTAAGACCTTTATTTTGAACTTCTAGCCTACACAGCTGTGGAAGAAGAAATCTCTGTTATTTTAAGCTACCGAGTTTGTGGTAATTTACTAAGGCAATCCTAAAACACACTTTGTATTAATTTTTGTCTAATGTATGTATGGTAGCTTTAGCTCTTTAACTACATCCAAAGTCTCTACAGAATAAGGACCCCTGTGCTCTTCTAATATTCCCTGGAATATTTTATGTAGGGCTAAAACAGTAATGTAAAAATATCTATATATTTTTTGCGTTTTACTTTTGTTGTTGCGATACGTCATGCACAGTATAAAGTGCAAACATCTTAAGTGTAGAGCTTATGACTTAAAAAAACCCACCATAATGGAATCACTACCCAGATCAATGTGGAAGACACCCACAGCACCCCAGAATCCTCCCTTGTACCTTTTCCTAGTTAGAATCACTAGTTGAACTTCGATTGCCATATATTAGTTTTACTTGTTTGTGAACTTTATATGAATAGATTCATCCAGAGGCTTCTATCAACCCTGTGCTGTGAGGTTCATTCATATTTTTACATCTAACAGTTTCCACTTCATTTAAAATTTTTTAAAAATGGTGTTGTAAATTGGCAATTTATAACTGTATGTATTTATGGAATACAGAGTGGCTGTGATGTATGAATACAAAATGTAATAATCACATTAAGGCAATTTGAACATTTATTGCCTCACATACTTATTTATTTATTTATTTATTTTGTGGTGCGAACATTTGAAATTTGCCCTCAGTGGTTTTGAAATGCACAATACTTTATTATTGACTATATTCACCATGCTGTGCAGTAAATCTCAAAAAAAACCCAACACTTAGTTTTCCTGTCTGAGACTTTGTATCCTTTGACCATCATTTTCCCGTTGTCCCCACCTTCAGCCTCTGTAAGTGAGAATACGTAGTGTCTTTCTGTGCTTAGCTTATTTCACCTAGAATAATGTTCTTTAATTCCATCCATGTTATTGCAAATACCAGAATTATTTCCTCCTGCTCCTCTTTCTCCTCTTCCTCCTCCTCCTTCTCCTCTTCCTCCTCCTTCTATTTATTATTAAGAGACCAGTGCTTGCTCTGTCACCAAGGCTAGTCTAACTCCTGGCCTCAAGTAATCGTCCAGCTTTAGCCTCCCCAGTCGCTGGTAGTATAGGCACAAGCCTATAAATTTTGAACCATACCCGGTTCAAAATTTCCTTCTTTTTAAAGTCTGAATAGTGTTCTATTGTGTATCTACACCACATTTTTCCTTATCACTTCATCTGTTGATGGACACTTAGGCTCATTCCATAGCTTGACTATTGTGCATATTGTTGCAGTGAACATGGGAGTGTACATCTCTTTGACAAGCTGATTTCCTTTCTTTTGGGTAAATACCCAGAAGTGGGATTGCTGGATCATATGATAGTTCTATTTTTAGTTTTTTGAGGAACCTCCATCCTGTTTTCCATAATGTTTATACTAATTTACATTCCTACCAACAGTGTACAGGGGTTCCTGTTTTTCCACATCCTCACCAACTTGTTACCTTTTGTCTTTTTTTTTTTTTTTTAATAGTAGCCATTCTGACAGGTGTGAGGGGATATTGCATTGTGGTTTTGATTTGCATTTTTTGGATGATTAGTGGTGTTGAGCATTCTTAAATATATCTGCTAGACATTTGTATGTCTTCTTTTGAGAAATGTCTATTCAGATCTCTTGTTCAGTTTTTAAACTGGATTATTGGTGTTTTTGGTATTGAGTCTTCCCTATATGTTTTGGATGTTAACCCCTTAACAGATGTATGACTTGCAACTATCTTCTCCCAATCTGTAGGTTGTCTTGTCAGAGTTAATTGTTTGCTTTGCAGAAGCTTTTTGGTTCAATGTAATCCTATTTGTCTATTTTTAGTTTTGTTGCCTGTGCTATTGCAGTCAAATCCCAAAAAATTGTTGCCCAGACCAATATCAAAGTGTAGGTTTCCCCTAGGTTTTCTTCTAGTAGTTTTAGTTTGAGGTCTTATGTTTAAATCTTTAATCCATTTTGTGTTTATTTTTGTATATGATGTGAGATAAAGGTCCAATTTTATTCTTCTGCATGTAGATATATCCAGTTTTTCCAATACCATTTATTGAAGGGACTATCCCTTTCCCATTGTGTATGGCATTTTTGTTGAAAATCAATTGACAATATGTGCATACGTTCATTTCTGGGCTCTCTATTCCCATCCATTGGTTGATGTGCCTATTTTTATGCCAGTATCATGCTGTTTTCATTACTGTAGCTTTAAAGTATAATTTGACATCAGGTAGTATGAGGCCTCCAGATTTCTTCTTTTTGTCCATGATTGCCTTGGCTATTTGTAGTATTTTGTAGTTCCATGTGAATTTTAGGATTTTAAAAATATTTTTGTGAAAAATGACATTGCAATTTTGATAAAGATTGTGTTGAATCCGTAGATCACTTTGGGTAGGATGAACATTGTAACAATATTAATTCTTTCAATTCATGAACACAGCTATCTTTCCATTGATCTGTGTCTTCAATTTTTTCATAAATGTTTTATAGTTTCCAGTGTGCGAGTCTTTTACTTCCTTGATTAAATTTATTCCGAAGTATTTTATTTTTTGGTGGCTATTGTAAATGGGATTGTTTTCTAGATTTCTTTTAATACATTTTTATTAAATGACTATACCACTGTTTATTCATTCTGTTGTTGAAGCTCATTTGGGTCCTTTCTGGGTTTTGGCTATTGATAATGTTGCTCTGCACATTCGACTGTTGGTCTATAACTAGGAGTGGATTGCTGAGTCATGGTTCAACATGGTTCATCTATGTTCTTGTGTGGTTCAGTAGTTTGTTCTTTTAAAAAAAATTCTTCATTTTTGTAGGTGCATAGTAGGTGTATATATTTATGGATTATATAAGATACTTTGGTACAGGCATGTAGTGCATAATAATATGGGTAAATAGGGTATCTGTCACCTCAAGCATTTATCCTTTGTGTTACAAACAACCCAATTATACTCTTTTAGTTATTTTAAAATGTACAATTAAATTAGTTTTGACTATAATCAACCTGTTGTGTTAGCAAGTAGTAAGTCTTATTAATTCTTTCTAACTAATTTTTTTGTACCCATTAACCATCCCCCCATTCCCCACTATCCTTCCTAGTCTCTGGTAACTATCCTTCTACTGTCTATCTTCATGAGTTCAATTATTTTAATTTTTAGCTCCTACAAATAAGTGAGAACATGCAAAGCTTGTCTTTCTATGCCTGGCTTACTTCACTTAACATAATGTCCTCCAGTTCCATCCATGTTGTTGCAAATGACATGATCTCATTCTTTTTAATGGCTGAATAGAACTCCATTGTGTGCATGTAGGTTTCTTTATCCACTCATTTTTTTTATCTGCATTTTCTTTATCCACTCATCTGTTGAGGGACACTTGGGTTGCTTGGCTATTGTGAATAGTGTTGCAATAAACATGGAAGTGCAGATATCTCTCTGATACACAGATTTCCTTTCTTTGGGGTATGTGCCTAGGAGTGGGATTGCTGGATCATATGGTAACTGTATTTTTAGGTTTTTGAGGAACCTCCAAACTGTTCTCCATAGTGGTTGTACTAATTTATGTTCCCACCAACAGTGTACAAGGGTTTCCTTTTCTCCACACCCTCACCAACATTTATTATTGCCTGACTTTTAGATAAAAGCTATTTAAACTGGGATGAAGTGTATATTATTATGGCTTTGATTTGCATTTCTCTGATCATCAGTGATGTTGAGCACATTTTCATATCCCTGTTTGTCATTTGTATGTCTTCTTTTGAGAAACATCTATTCAAGTCTTTTATTCATTTATTAATCAGATTATTAGACTTTTTTCCTATGAATTGTTTGAGCTCATTATATATTCTGGTTATGAATCTGTTGTCAGATGGGTAGTTTGCAAATATTTTCCCCATTCTGTGAGTTGTCTCTTCACTTTATTGATTGTTTCCTTTGCTGTGCAGAAGCTTTCTAACTTGATGTGATCCCATTTATCCATTTTTGCTTTGGCTGCCTGTGCATATGAGGTATTACTCAAGGAATCGCTGCATGTTCCAATGTCCTGGAAAGTTTCCCCAATATTTTCTTATGGTAGTTTCATAGGTTGAGATCTTAGATTTAGTTCTTTAATCCATTTTAATTTGATTTTTGTATATGGTGAGAGATAAAGTTCTAGTTTTATTATTTTGCATATAGATATCCAATTTTCCCAGCACCATTTATTGAATAAACAGCCTTTTCCCCAGTGTATGTTCTTGACACCTTGGTCAAAAATGAGTTCACTGTAAATGTGTGAATTTATCTCTGGGCTATTTTTTTTCATGGATCAATATGTCTGTTTTCATGCCAGTACCATGCCATTTTGATTATTATAGCTCTATAGTAAGTTTGTTCCTTTTTATTGCTGGATAGTATTTCATTGTTATGAATCTACTATAGTTTCTTTGTTCATCTGTTGATGGATATTTGGATCATTGCCAGTTTGGGATTATTGCAAATAAAGCTGTGTGAAAATTCATCTTTTCATGAACATATGCTTTCATTTCTCTTGGATGTGGACTATATAGGAATGGAATTTCTGGATCACACATTAAGCATAAATTTAACTTTATAAGAAACTGTTTAAGTTTTCCAATGGTTGTACCATTTTATACTCCAGCCAGCAGAGTATGAGGGTTTTAGTAGCTGCACATCATTGTCAACACTTACTATTGTCAGTTTTTATAGTTTTAAGCATTTGAGTAAGTGTGAAATGATATTTCTTTGTGGTTTTATTTGCATTTCCCTAAATGACTATATTAAATACCTTTTCATTTGCTAATATATGTTCTTTTATGAAATGTCTGTTCAACTCTTTTGCCCAAGTTTTTTATTGAGATTTTTGTCCTTTTATTGTTGATTTATAGGAGTTCTTTTACATATTCAGGATTCACTCTTGGTCAGATACTTGACCTTTTCAGTTTTTCAGAAAGCAAAAGATTTTAATTTTGATAAAGACAAATTTACCGTTTTTTATGACTTCTGTTTTTTGCTTTCTGTCTTAGAAATCTATATCTATCCCAAGGTTGTAAAGATTTTTCTCCTGTGTTTTCTTCTAGAAGATTTATAGTATTATGTTTATATTTATGATTAGTTTTGAATTTATGTGTATGGAAGAAGGTAAGAATTGATGTTCATTTTTCTTTCTATCTATCTATCTATCTATCTATCTATCTATCTATCTATCTATCTATCATCTATCTATGTGTCTATCTCTCTATCCATCCATCCAGTTGTTTCAGCAGCATTGGTTAAAAAGACTATTCTTTTTAAAATAAGTTACCTCGGTACCTTTGTTAAAAATCAACTAAGTACAGATTGTGGGCCTATTTCTGGAGTCTCTCTTTTGTTCCATTGATCTATTTGTCTATCACCATGCAAGTACCATGTTCTCTTTATTATTATAGCTTTATAATAAGTCTTGAAATCAGGTAGTGTGAGTTCTTCTTTTCAAGATCATTTTGGCTGTCCTATCTCATGCATTTCAATATAAATTTTAGAATAAGATTATTAATTTCTATAAAAATGCCTGCTGGAATTTTGATTGGGATTGCATTGAAAGTATAGATTAATTTGCATAGAAATGACATCTTTACAATGTGTCTTCTAGCCCCCAGAATATGATATATCTCTATACTTGCTTAGATTTAAGAAAATCTTCAGTGTTTTGTAGTTTTCAATGTACAATTATTGTACCTTTCTAAAAATTAAACTTATGTCTTAAGAATTTTTATGGTTTTTTGGTGCTACTATATTTCCTAAATTTTATTTTTTAAAATTATTTGCTGCTCTTAAAGAAAAAAACACAACTGATTTTTGGTATATTGATATTGTGTCTTGCAACCTTGCTAAACTCACTTGTTAGAGGTAAATAGATTCCTTAGGACTTTCAATACATGCAATCAAGTTGTCTGACAATACACACAGCTTTCTTTCTTTGCAATCTTTATGTTTTTTGTTTCATTTTCTTGTTTTATTTCACAATCTAGGATCTCTTAATCTAGGATAGAAGTGGTGAAAGCAGACATCTTTGATATATTTTCTGTTTTAAAGGGAAAACATTCATTTGTCACTATTAAATATGACTGGGTATTGATTTCTGTCAAATGGTTTTTTTATATCTAGTGAGACGATCATATAATGTTTAAATTATAGTAATGTAGTAAATTGAATTCATTGATGAATTTAACCTTGCATTATTAGAATTAACCTCATTGGTTTTGCCGTGTTCAATTTTAAATATATTGCTGGATTTGGTTTGCAACAATATTGTTGAGGAATTTTGTATTTAAAATCTTGAGGTATATAAGTTTTCTTGTAATGCCTTTGTTACTTTTGACACTAGAATTATGCTGAGCTCATAAAATAAATTGGGAATATTTATTCCTTTTTGATTTTCTGAAAGAGTTAGTTTAACTCAGTATTATGAAATGTTTGACAGAGTTCACCAGTGAGCCATACGGACCTTGAGTTTCTCTGTGAGAAGATTTTAAATGACAGTTTCAATTTATGTAGTAAATATTAGGCTATTCATATTTTGTATTTCTTCTTGTTTGATTTTAGGAATTTGTGTTTCTCAAAGAATTTGTATATTTCATTTAATTTGTCCAATTTACTAACATACTATTACTTATAATATCCTTTTAGTGTCTGTAGGATGGTGTAGCAAAATCTCTGCTTTTATTCCTGATATTGGTAATTTGCAGTTTTTCTCTCTCTTTTATGAGTCTTGCTAGAGGTTAAGCATTTTCATTAAATCTCCAATGGATAAAGTGGTACAAAGTTTTAGGAGTGATCTGGAAACCCTAAAAAAAGAACCAAATTAAAATGCTAGGACTAACAAATATAATCACTGAAAAAAAAATCACTGCATGGGATTAACAGCAGGTTGAACACAACAGAAGACAGGCTGAATCTGGAGACAGGTTAATAGAAATTATTCCAACTAAAGCACATAGAGAAAAAAATTGAAAAAAAAACCCCGCAGAACTTTAATAACCTTGGGGAAATTATCAAACAATCTATCATATGTGTAATTGGAATATTAAAAAGAGAGGAAAGAGAGAATTGTTCACAAAAATATTTTTAAAGTATGGACCACCCTATTTTCCAAATTTGGTAAGAAACTCAGCCCACCTGTCAAGAAAGGTCAGCAAACCCAAAACAGGATTAAAAAAAAAAATCCTAACCTAGACACATAATAGTCAAACTGCAGAAAAATGAAAAATACAGAAAAAATCTGAAAAGCAGAGAGAGAGAAAAATACGTTTTATGTACTAGAGAACATTGATGTGGGTTAATTCTGCCTTTACGTAGCTTAAATCCCAACAGGGGACAGAAACAATAAACAGAAAACATAATTTGTAAGTAAATTATCCAGTGCATTGAAAGGGGAGAGTGCTATGGGAAAAGGGGGAAGAGGAGCAGGGTATGATGAATCAGAAAAGCTAGAGGCCAGTGTGGTACAGTGTTGTACAATGTGGTCAAGGTAGGCCTCACTGGGAAGGCATTTGAGCACAGCCTTGCTGTAAGTGGGGAAGTTGGGGAAAAGTATTTGTGTAGAGGATATAGGTGATGCAGATGCCCTGAGATAGGAAGAGTGAGGTGTGGCGTCTGGAGTGAGGGAGAGCTCTGTGGTCTGAATGTATGCATCCCTTTGAAATTCATATGTGGAAATTTGGTCTTCATAGGAATAATATTAAGAGGTGGGGCATTTGGGGGGTGGTGGGGCATTTGGGAGGCAATTAGGGCAGGAAGGCTTTGCACTCATGAGTGGAATTAGGGCCCTTATAAAAGAGGCCAGAGGGAGCTTTTTGCCTTCTATTGTGTCCTACATAGAAGTCATCATCTATGAGGAATAGGCCCTCACCATACACGAAATCTGCTGGTGCCTTGATCTTGGACTTCCCAGCCATCAGAACTGTGAGACATAAATTTCTATTTTTGATAAACTACCCAGTCTAAGGTATTTTTTTTTCTATTATTATACTTTAAGTTCTAAGGTACATGTGCATAACATGTAGTTTTTTACATATGTATACTTGTGCCATGTTGGTGTACTGCACCCATCAACTCGTCAGCATCCATCAACTCGTCATTTACATCAGGTATAACTCCCAGTGCAATGCCTCCCCCC
>NW_012106253.1:1621539-1621850 GCF_000951045.1 Mandrillus leucophaeus
TATCCTTGTTAACTTTCTGTCTCGTTGATCTGTCTAATGTTGACAGTGGGGTGTTGAAGTCTCCCATTATTATTGTATGGGAATCTAAGTCTCTTAGTAAGTCTCTGAGGACTTGCTTTATGAATCTGGGTGCTCCTGTATTGGGTGCATATATATTTAGGATAGTTAGCTCTTCCTGTTGAAATGATCCCTTTACCATTATGTAATGGCCTTCTTTGTCTCTTTTGATCTTCGATGGTTAAAAGTCTGTTTTATCAGAGACTAGGATTGCAACCCCTGCTTTTTTTTGTTCTCCATTTGCTTGGTAGATC
>NW_012106253.1:1623935-1651862 GCF_000951045.1 Mandrillus leucophaeus
GCTGCCTTGCTGTTAGATGGCAGACTGCTGTGCTAGCAATAAGGGAGGCTCTGTGGGCGTGGGACCCTCCTGGTGAGGTGTGGGATATAATCTCCTGGTGTGCCATTTGCTAAGACCGTTGGTAAAGCGCAGTATTGGGGTGGGGTTTACCCGATTTTCCAGGTGTTGTGTGTCTCAGTTCCCCCGGCTATTCAAAGGGATTCCCTTCCCCCTTGCGCTTCCCAGGTGAGGCGATGCCTCACCCTGCTTCAACTCTCCCTGGTTGGGCTGCAGCAGCTGACCAGCACCGATTGTCTGGCACTCCCTAGTGAGATGAACCCGGTACCTCAGTTGAAAATGCAGAAATCACCTGTCTTCTGTGTCACTCGCGCTGGGAGCTGGAGACTGGAGCTGTTCCTATTCGGCCATCTTGCTCTGCCCTGGTATTTTCTTATAGCAGCCTAAACAGACTAAGAAAGAGAGAGTAGTAAGAAATTAGGTCATTGTTATTCCACCTCTCTCTACTGTATCTCCAGACAATGCACTTATGCTGCCCTTTGGGGTTTTTTTCTCAGTCCATTGAATGAATATTTCTCTCCTCTACTACACTGGAAATTGTGGGACAAGGACTGTATATTTTACTTCTTTTGCACCATTAGTGCTTAAATAAATACACACATAAGTGAATGAATAAATAATAATGAGTGAATAAATAAACAAATTTACAAATGTTTTGCTTTAATTCTCCCATTCACATTTATCATGTAGACAAAACAGTAGCTACCTGTTCTGTCTGTCCACTCATTTGGCTGACCTAGACTGTAAGCTGTGACCTCAGAGACTACCGCAGTCTTATTCACTCACACTTTCCCAGAGTTTGTCATGGTTGCTACCATATGGAAGTGCCCAATAAATGTATGTGGGATGAATGACTAAGGCCACAATTTCGCAGCCAAAGAATCATGTATATGTGTATTTATATAATGTGTGTATATGTAATTTTAAAAAGTCAAATTCAAAAGTTAACTTGACCTCACCTTTTATGAATTGAGATTACATTAACAGGAATATGTTCCCATTCTGTTCAGGCCTCCAGACACTTTACTACTCCCATGACTATACTGTCACTACCTTATCAACCACCACCCCAGTGTGAAAACTTGTGGATTAGCATCTATGAAGACCTATCCCCACCTTGTATATCTAGCAACCAAGGGATTAAAACATAAATGATATAAATAGTGTAATCGCTATTTCATCATAGTACAACACTCCTTATAAGGACAGAGGTGCATTTATTGCCACATGAGATAGACCTTTGCCCTGAGAAATAGTATTAGTGCCCAGAGTCAATTGATTTTCTTACTTTCTACATTGCTTGTTGTAATTTCCAAGATGGCATATTTACGAACACTGAATGTTACATTGGGAATTGTATTTTTTCATCTGTATTACATTGCTTGGGAACATTGACATAAATTTCAAATTTTTGCATCCAAAACATGTTACAAATAAGATGGATGCTATTCACATTCAACCTAATATATATTGCACTGTCAATGAATTAGGCAATAGCGCACTGGAAAGTTTTTTGGGGATAATTCACCCATAAGATCAATAGTAGAAAAGGAGGCAACTCCTAGTCTAATTTAGCAGCATAGCAATGATTTTTACAGAAACCTTGACAGGGCTTCCAGAGTAAATAATTACCATTTCCATTACTGCTGAAGATAGCCTATTTGGTACAAAATATGTGGGTACTTAGACATCATGAATTACTTATTGTTGGAGACCTTCTTAGGGGGAGAGGATAATTTCTTATGCCAAAAGATGGAGAAGGCAGAAAGAGGTGTTCAATTCTGAAGATGTTGCTAATAATATAGGTGGTCCCTGACTTATGATGGTTGGACTCATGATTTTTCAACTTTCAGCATGAGTGAAAACAATATGCATTCAGTAGAAACTGTACTTCAAATTTTGAATTTTGATCTTTTCCTGAACTAGAGATGCGCAATACAATACCCTTTCCTGATGCTGGGCTGTAGCAGCTCCACTTAGCCACTGATCAGGAGAGTAAACAACCGATACTATGCAGTGTCCTGTTGCAAGATCATTTTGCCCAACTGCAGGCTGATGTGTTCTCAGCACATTTAAGGTAGGTGAGGCTAAGTAAGCTATGATGTTCAGTAGGTTATGTGTATTAATTGTGTTCCCACTTATGATATTTCCAGTATAGGATGGGTTTGTGTGGACATAACTTACCGTCACGAGCCGAAGAGCATCTGTACACAGAAAACAAAGGGTTTCTGCTATAGACTGAGGGGAAGTAATGACCACAAAATAATTACATTTTTGTAACAAAGAAGAGTTAATGAAATGAGACCTTGTAAAACCAGTTGGAACATTGTCAGATAAGTGAGTCTTGAAAGCCAAGGCAAAGGATAATGAGATAATGAAAATATAACTGGCTGTGCCAAATGCACAGAAGTCTTGTGGGTCTCAAAAATGCATTAGAGGCTGAATTCATCTGGAAGACAAGGAAAAAGCTCAGAAGATCTCACTATTTCCACACTGGCAGGCACAAATGCTCCATTTGCTCCAGTTTTTCAGGAGCTATGAAATTCCTATATTCTCCCACTTCTATTTTAGTGATTTTTGACAACATTGAAAAAGTTTCCAGTCGATATAATTGATATCATTTCAGCAGTTACTGTTGCTTGACATACATTTCTGTACTTCTAAAAGACATTCTTATTTTCTTTCCTTCCTACCAGTCTCTTTCACTAGTTTCTCCTTTATCTGCACACTTACAATGTGTGGATGCTCCCCAAGCTTTGTCTTCTTCCTTTTTTTTCTTGATCATACTCTTCCCTTGGGCTGCCTCATTCAGTCCCATGGCTTTGAATGACAGTGTATCTTGGTGATTTTTAAAACCACAGTTATAGTTCTGATTTCTTTTGTTAATAAAGCCAAATTTCCAGCTGCCTGCTAGATAGGCTGCATAGATGTCTGCCTACTTCTTACAACTTTGGTTTGTTGTATTCCTCCTCAAGCTGATTCTTCCTTTTGCATTTTCTTTTCTGCTTTTGGGCACTACCATTCTCCTAAGGCTTTTACCTTCACGAGTATCTCAAAATAATTTCCTTAAATTTCTTCTCTCTCATACCCCATTCAGTTGATCCTACTTACCATGTCTGGCTAGGCCACTTCATCCACCTAATTCCCACTGCTGCTTTCCTAATTCATATCTCATCATAGCCTGGTGAAACATTTAAAAGACTGCCTTGCTGCCCTCTGTTCATTCACTGATTCATTAATTCAGTAAATCTTCACTGAATGCCAGTTATGTACCAGGTATTATTTTAGGCACTTGAGATATTGCTGTGAGCAGAACAGACAAAAAATCTCTCTCATTAAAAAGAGCTTATGCTGTAGTGAATGGAGGAAACAACAAAAAAGACAAGCAAATTCATAATATGTTAGAAAATGATGAGCAATATGGAGAAAGTAAAACAAGGTAAGGTGGAGAAGGAGTGTCTGGGGACAAAGGTTGTTGTATTGCTTATGTTCAGTGAAAACTATTGATGAGGTAGGTTTTGATCAGAGACCGGAAAGGAAGTGAGAGAATAAATTGTGTATGTACTTGGGGCAATAGCAGAGGTAGGGGCAGGCTTGGCATGCTCATTATTCAGCTCTAATTTCCAAAGCAAGCTGGCCAAGATGGCTAGAATGAAGTAAAGGAGGCATAAGAGAAGAGAGGGCTTACCTGTTTATTCCAAGCAAGACAGCACACTATTTCATTTATCAAATAATCATGTAATTCCACACCCTGCTATATGTATTATATAAACTCATTTAAACCTTATAGCAAACCTAGGAAGTAGCTAGTTATTATCCCCATTTTACAGATGAGAAAACTGAAGCATCTGTAAAGGAGTGAGGGAGCTGGGATTTGACCCAAAGCTGTCAGGACTATGCTCTTAGCAACTACACTATGCTATTGCAGGGAATTAAGCATAGAAATAGGGTGATTGAACTTAACAGATCACTCTGGATTCTCTGTGGACAATAGATTGTAAGGCACAAAGGTAGGGGGAAGTTAGAACACTATTCCAATAATTAAGATGAATAATGATGGTGGCCTGAACTAGGGTGATAGCGGTAGACATTGGAGAAAGGTTAATCTGGGATATATTTTGAAAAATAGAGCTGATTTTCTCTTTCTCTTATACTCTACACATAGAATCTGCCATTCTTGGAGATAAGAGAAAAATCCAAAATGATTCCAAGGTTTGTGGTTTGAGCAACTGGAAAGGTAGAATTGACATTTATCGAGATGGAAAAGTGGGGTTGTAGAAGGGAAGCATATTTGGGCCAGGGTGTGGGCTATGAATTGTAAATTTGGCTTTAGACTTTTTTTTTTTTTTTTTTTGAGACAGAGTCTCACTGTGTCACCTGGGCTGGAGTGCAGTGGTTCAGTCTCAGCTCACTGCAACCTCCGCCTCCTGGGTTCAAGCGATTCTCCTGCCTCAGCCTCCCAAGTAGCTGGGATTACAGGTGCCCACCACTACACCCAGCTAATTTTTTGTATTTTTAGTAGAGATGGGGTTTCACCATGTTTGCCAGGATGGTCTCGAACTCCTGACTTCATTATTCTCCCACCTCGGCCTTCCAAAGTGCTGGGATTACAGGCATGAGCCACTGCGCCCAGCTAGACTTGTTGAATTTGAGATGTCTATAAAAGTCCAAATGCATATGTTGACTAGGCATTATATAATGACTTCTGTACTTCTAAAAGACATTCTTATTTTCTTTATATAATGACTAGTCATTATATAATGCCGGGACTGGGGAGAAGCCAGGGTTGCAGATATAAATCTAGGAGTGTCAGTTATGGCCCTGGACGATACCACCCAGGGAGTGAGTACAGATGAAGAAGCAGAAGAGGTTCAAGGATCAAGCCCTGAGGAAGCTCCCAAATTTAGAGATCAGAGAGCTGAGGAGGAAGTGGTGAAAGAGATAAAGGAGGAGTAGGGAAGAACTAACAGAGTGTGGTGTCCTGGGAGCAAAGGAAGACAGTATCCTAAGGAGGGAATAATCAATTATGTCAACCCAGCTAATATATTGAATAAGATGAGTATTTTAGGGCTAGGCATGTGGAGGTCATTTGTGACCAAGAGCTATTTTGGTGGAGTGGTAGGCATGAACATTTTATTGGAGAAGGTTCAAGAGAGAACAAAAGTAGAGGAATCTGAGACAGCAAGTTTAGAGGACTATTTTGAGTTTTGCTGCAGCAGAGAAATAGTGTAGTAGTTAGAAGGAATGTTAGGTAGAATTTCTCAAAATCACAGCCTGAGATAGAGATTTGAGTGAATGCGATTTATAGAGGATGCCTTGGGATGAAGGAGTAGAGGAAGCAGGAGAGGGGAGGGGATGTTGCTAATCAGGGATGTGTTCTCAGCTGGAGTCTGCCTTAGCTTGATCATACAGGAGTTTGAATTATACCATGAAGTTGTTCCTACCTTGAAGCAAAGGGCTGGACCTTGGCACTCTTATGCCAATCATTTATGGATTGTGAGCCGTCCGCAGTTGGGAGCATGTAAATGATTGGCCCAGGCTGCTTCCATTTGGCCAAGGGAAATTCTCTGAAGACAGGAACATCTTGGGATGTCCACCAACCTGCTACAAAAAGGATATAGGGGAGAAACCAACACTATTCACTATGGCAGTGAATGGGGTTTATTTTAAGTTGGGCGATATTATGGTGTGTTTCTCATGGAAGGGAAAGGCCTAGTTGAGAAGGAAAATTAATACTTCACAAGAAAGAAAATAACCAATTTCACTTTTGCAATTTACCCTTTAAATAGCAACTGTAAATATGTATTGAGCAATGTAAGATACTCTGAAAAATCATCATTATAATAAAACCTGAAATGTTAAAAATGCTAGACAGATGAAAACAAACTTTAAAAATACATTGCTAAACATGGACATTGCAGAGGCCAAGCAAGCATGCGGTTTACTAATTCTCCTTCCTTGAACAACTTAATTTACCTTTCTGTGCCTCAGGTTTTTCATCTGTAATATGGAATATTAGGAATAGTACTTATATGATAGGATGTTTGCAATATTTCTATGAGATAATGTATGAAAAATACCCAAAGCACTTGACTGTTTTCCTTCTTCTCTTTTTCCTCGTTTTTCTTGTCTCAGTAGCTTAACTTCCATCATGTACCTCTTGCGCTCTATTCTTCACCATTATTGAAAGACTTGTCATTCTCTGTACACACTGCACTATTTAAAGCTTACCTGTCTTTTTGGATGTGCTTGCTTTACTGAAATATATATGCCCTACCTTGTGCTTTTTTACCTGTATCCTCTTGCTCCTCATTCAAAATACTACTCAGATATCACTTTCTAATCCTTCCTTATTACTTCCAGAGTCACTTGCTTTTTGCACTGTACTTTCCTTCATTTCTTGTATTTAATATGCTTTCTGTAATACATTCTACTCATTCAATAGTACTGTGCATTCTACTCATTCAATAGTATTGAGTATTCCAGGTTCTATTCTAGTTGCTGTATTCCATATAGATATATTATAATGTATTTTAATGACTTGCTTAAATGTCCTATCATGTCATCGGTAATGTCAACTCCCAGACTTGCGGGAGCCATGTCTGTCATTGTGTCCTCAATGCCTGCTCAGTGCATGGGTCTGTATGAGGCCCATTTGGAACCATTTGACACCAGACACTTCGATGGGCACTTTCACGTATGCTTCTAAGCTGTACCTAAGCAGATGCTTACTACATATCTTAAGGTAGTACTAGTCTCATTGCAGATTTTTCTTTGGAATAGAGTATTAGGAATAACTAATCTAAATTTTTATTAATTTGCAATTCAGAAAAGAATATATTCAGATTTAAGCAAAATGTCTGGTAGAGTGAGGGGACTTGATTAAGCATGATTGGGAAGTGTTAACTGGAAAAAAAATGTGTCCAGAATTTATTCCTTCCTGTGGGTTCTTGATCTTGCTGACTTCAAGAATGAAGCCACGGACCTTTGTGGTGAATGTTATGGCTCTTTAAAGGTGGTGTGTCTGGAGTTTGTTCCTTCAGATGTGTCCAAAATTTCTTCCTTCCAGTGGATTTGTGGTCTCACTGACTTCAGGAATGAAGCTGCAGACCTTCACAGCTAGTGTTATAGCTCTTAAAGGTGGTGTGGACCAATAGAGTGAGCAGCAGCAAGATTTATTGTGAAGGGCAAAAGAACAAAGCTTCCACAGCATGGAAGGCAACTGAGTGGGTTGCCACTGCTGGCTCAGGTGGACAACGTTTATTCCCTTATTTGTCCTTTCCCACATCCTGCTCATTGGTCCATTTTACAGAGTGCTGATTGGTCTGCTTTACAGAGTCCTGATTGGTGCATTTACAAACCTTTAGCTAGACACAGAGTGCTGATTGGTGCATTTACAATCCTTTAGCGAGACACAGAGTACTGATTAGTGCATTTTTACAGAGTGCTGATTGGTGCATTTACAATCCTTTAGCTAGACAGAGAGCACTGATTGGTGTGTTTTTACAGAGTGCTGATTGGTGCATTTACACAGAGCGCTGATTGATGTGTTTTTACAGGGTGCTAATTGGTGCATTTACACTCCTTTGGCTAGACACAGAGTGCTGATTGGTGCATTTACAATCCTCTAGCTAGACAGAAAAGTTCTCCAAGTCCTCACTTGATCCAGGAAGTCCAGCTGGCTTCACCTCTCAAAAATACAATACAAGGAATATCTAGCTACAGAGACTTATGTCAATCTTTCTTATTACCAGTAATAATGAATAAAATCAGATTGTTTTTAAATGCAAGGTTTTTTTTTCTCTCCTTTTCAATGATTTCGGCATAATTATTGAAGATGGCAGCTAAGAGAATTTGTTGATAGAGGGCCACTTGACTCATAAATACCTGGGTCCTCCCTGTATTTGCTTCTTGTCTCTGAATTGTTTTACAAGGATATAAGGAAAGAGAAATTAAATAAGGTAGAACATTTTTCAGCCTCTGGTGGTTTTGGCTCTAAACCTTAGGTAGAACTTGTGGTAGAGCAGCTTGATAAGGCAAGGCTAGATCCTGTGGGGAATGCCTTCTGCCTTCACGGAGTTGGCCTCAGAGGCCTGAAACCAATAGAAGCCTAGACTGCATAGGAGAAGAGAGAGAGGAGAGAGAGGAGAGAGAGAGGAGAGAGGTTTACCGAGAAGAAAAGGAGTAGCAGTCAGTATTTATTAAGAACTTACCATGAGGTAAGCCCTGTTCTCGGTGTTTTATGTATTAATTCTTTTAATCCTTGATTGACTTAAGTTTTTTCTTTTAAATTTTATTTGATTAATGTTTTACTTCTGTGAGGTAAGTACTATTATTAAACTTCTGCATCTGAGGAAACTGAGGTACAGAATAATCGACTTGTTCAAGGTCACTCAACAAATCAATGTCAAAGAACTTAACTGATCATAAAAGAACTTCCTCTTTTTGGGTTGGGGGATGGGAAAGGGATGGACAGGAACGTTGACACTTGTTCTGAAATTACTATCTGCTAGAGATGAATCGGAAAGGAGAATGATCTATACAATTGATGATGCATCTTTATAGACTATAACTGGTAAGAAAATGAAGAGAAGAATACAGTTTGATTTAACAAATATATTTCAAGCATTTCCTGTGTGCAAGGGACTGTAGTAGGTGCTGGAAGTATAAAGAAGAATAAAACATTGTCTCTGTCACAGGAAAGCTGGCAGGAGAGACATACGTATGAAGAGGTTATCGCTGTTTAGTAGAAGTAGATGGTGTAATTGGAGCGCAGGGTAGAGAAGCCTACCTGGGGGTTCAGAAAAGGTTTCCAGCAAGTAATTTTGACTGAGCTGAGTTTTAAAGGATGAGGAAAGTCACTCAGCTAAAGAAAAAGGGCAAGACATTCTAGGAAGAGGAGACAAAAGGAACAAAGCTGTGTTCCGGAATTGTGTCTGTTTGGAATGATCTACGCTTGGTTTTACTAAAATCTCAAAGGCAAGGAACTAGATGATGTGGGAGGAGACTGGAGAAAGAAACAGGGCTCTTATTTTAGAGATTCTTATAGGCTGTGCTAAAGATTTAGGGGTTGGGCATGTCCTCTAGACATTAAAATGTACGCTAGAGGCGTGATCAAAATAGTGTGGTAGACTGGAGTGGAAATCAATGCAATAGAGAGCCCAGGAGAGATCCATGCATCATCTGTAGAAATTTAGGTTATAATAAAGGTGGTATTTCAAATTCATGGAGGGAAGTATAACCTATGCAATTAATAGTGTTAGGAAAATTCGTTATGGATAGATAAAAAAGGGAAAGTAGACTATTACTTTATGTCATCCATAAAAATAAACTTCAGATGAGTTAAGCAGCTGAACATAAAAGAAATTTTAAAGTATTTGGTGATTATATTGGAGCACATTTTTATAAGATTGGAGGTGAAAAAGGCCTTCTTAAACAAGACATAAGTACCAGAAGCCATAAAAGAAATGATCGACAAATAAAACCTCATAAAAATTAAAAATCGTCTTTGCACAATAAAAAGCATGATAAAGTTAAAAGACGAGTAACGTGCTGAGAAAACTCTTTGTAGCGTATTTAATGGATGACTTGATTATTGTGTAGGATGTATACAGAGCTTGTATAAATCACTGAAAAACAGAAATATGGATAGAGGTTATAAATAGGCAATTTACAGGAGAAATACCAGAGGTCAATAAAAAGATGGTCACAAAAAGATGCTCTTCAACACTAAATTAGGTAAATAGGAATAAAATATAAATAATAGAAAAATTTGATGGGTATATTGAGAAGCAGCCACTTTCATACATAGTTGGTGGTAGTGTAAATTAATGTGGCATTTTTGGAGGGCAATTTGGTGCTGATCTATTCAAATAAATAATGCGCTCTTGTGGACAACTAATTACACCAACTGTCTGTGATTTCTGTTTGGGAATCAAAGCACTTCTAGATAAGCTGGCCTCACCTACAGCTTCAGATGAGTGGCATATGACTTAAGCATGTCAGGGTATTTCATCCCTCTGGCCACAGTGATTGATGGTGCAGGAGTGGACATTTGACCTAAGCTAATCAAATCAGAGAGAATCTCAGGACTTTTCCTTTGAATTCAGGGTCAAAGCATTCCTCTCTTCTTGCTGGATATAGATGGGGAACCATGTTGCCTTGGAAGACGTTGGCAGCTAACTGGGATCAATGAAATGAACTATCCTTAGGAGGAAGTGAATATTAGGGAAGGTAGCAAAAAAGATGGGAAGACATGGGGGCCCACTGTGTCAAATCTTTTCTAAAGCAAGTTCCTCCCCAGAGTTTGGATCAAACGAGTCTAATATTTTCCCCTTTGCTTACACTGATCTGCGTTGAGTTTTCTATCATTTGAAGCCCAAAGGTTCCTAACTGATACATGCAAATGTGCTTTAACTGAGTAATGTAATTTCTATGAATCTATTGTAAGGAAATACTTGGACATGTGCACTAGGATGTTCATTGCAGCATTATTTACAATATGTAAAAAATTGGAAACAACCTAAATATTAATTGAAGAGTCATTAGATTATCATGGATCGATATATGGAACATCATATAGCCATTAAACAGAATGAGGTAGACCTTCGTTTACCTTTAATATACACATATTGTAAGTGTATACAGATATACATGTATGGTAAATAAACAGGAGACTGAATGGGTGGTCACCAAATAGTGATATTAGCTATCTCGAGGGAGAGGAATGAGAACTGGGGAAATGTGAAGGGGGGACTTTCATTGCTTACTCTGTGTATGTTATATTATACATATATATTTATAATTACTCAGTAATATTATATTATTAAAAATTGGAACACTATGCTGCATTTAAAAGATGTTATGTCTTTATTCTATAGGCTAGTGATTCTAAAACTTTAGTCAGTATAATGAATGTCTGTGGCATTTTTAAGAATGAAGTTTCCTGGGCCCTCCCCTCTGAATCTGAATCCGTGGAGCATAACCTGAGCATTATGGCTTGACGTTTTCAAAGCCCACCTTAGAAGGTGTGCTGCAGAGAGTGTGGATTTAAGTGGGACAGAGCCAAGTTGAGAGATAAATTAGGAGGCTATTGTAATAGTTTAGGTGAAAGATGGCAGCTTGGACAAAGGTTGTGTTAATGGGATAGTGAGATAATCCAGTGAAAGAACACATCATCTGGCACATAGTAGGCACTTAATAAAAGTCAGCTTCCATCATCAGCAGCACCACTACTACTTCTATGGCCACCACTATGAAGGATTCAAAAACAATTTGAAAATTAAAATCAGCAAATAAGAACATAAGAGACTTCAATAAAATATTAAGTGGGCCTAATTAGTATATACATATAACATCAATATTAACATTGTTGTGTTTTATATCTGTATGCACATTTGTGAAAAATTCTATAACATGAAAATAGAGAACAAATTTTCTTTTCTTTTTTTCTTTGTTTTTTGAGACAGGATCTCACTTTGTCACCCAGGCTGAAGTGCAGTGGTGTGATCACTGCTCACCACAACCTCGTCCTCCCTGGACTCAGGTGACTCCTAATTCAGCCTCCTAAGTAACTGGGAGTTACTTGGGAGTAACAGGTGTGCACCATCCAGTCTGGCTAATTTTTGAATTTTTTGTAGAGACAGGGTTTTGCTATGTTGCAAGGTTGAAACAGGCTGGTCTTAAACTCCTGGGCTCAAGTGATCTGCCCACTTCGGCTTCCCCAAGTGCTGGGATTACAGGCATGAGCCACCATGACCAGCCCAATATTTTATTTTCAAATGCTCATTCACGATAAACAAACAAAGTAAAGATTATACAACAACATTCTTTGATCACAATATAGGAAAATTAACAATAACAGAAAACCCAAACAACCAAAGTCTTTACCTCTTAGAAACTAAGATATTCTTTGCTAAAAAACTCTTGGTTCAACTAAAAAATATAAATCAAAATTGAAGAACATTCAAAAATAATTGTAATGAAAACTTTGTGTAATAGAAGCTATAAGCTAAGCAGTACTTAAAGGAGATACAGCCTTAAATACCTACATAAACAACAGAATGAAACAAAATCGAATTAAGTGTTCAACTCAAGAAGTTTGAAAAAGACAACAAAATAAATGAAAAGAAAGTGCACAAAAATTCATGAAGATATCTGACTAAATTAGTGAGCTAGAAAATAGAAACAGCAACTAATAAAATCAAAAGCTTGTCCTTTGATGTAAACAATAATTGAGATAAACTGAAAGCTAATAGAACAAAGGAAAAAGTGAGAAAGTGCACATATAAAAAGGAGAAACAAGGGGCAAATAAGCACAAAAACAAAGTAAATTAAAAGGCAAGAAAATACTTTGCTAAAGTCTCTGCAAACAAATTGGAAACTAATAAAAAAGACAAATTTATATGAAAATGTAATTTACTTATTATAACCCCAGAAAAGATTGAAACTATTAAATGACCAGTTTTTATGGAAAACAAAGTTATTAAAGAGCTCTCCCTTGGAAGAACATCCAGGGAAGTCTACCCCGCTCTTAAAATGCAGGTAATTCCACTGCTATTTAAACTGTTCCAGCTCATAGAAAAGCAACTATCACAAGTATCACAAATTCTGGCAAGTAATGCACAAAAACAAAACTTTGGATCAACTTCACTCAGAGATGTTGAGGCAAAATCCTAAGTTAAATATCAGCTAGAAGAGTTCCACAGCACATTAAAATAATGAGATAACATGATCAAAGGGAATTTATTCCAGGCAGGCAAAGAGTGGTTCAATAGGCAGAGAAAAATCATATGACCGTCTTCATCTAAGCTGAAAAGGCATTTGACAAAATTCAACATCCATTCTTGATAAAAACACTCAAGAATGGAAAATAAAACAGAAAGTCCAGAAATCGATTCAAGTTTACAGATGTCCATAGTGTATGCTAAAGGTGACATCTCCAGTCAGAGATGAATAATAAATGGTGCTGAGGCCACTGGAGCAGTGGCACCTGAGTCTTTACAACTATTCTTTACATTTTACATATATCTTTTATACATATATATGACCCATTTAGAATAGAATAATATACAATGGTGACAATTCTGCTTTAACAGGCTAAAGAGTTTTTCTGACCATTACAAAGCTTCCTTTAGCTATGAATAAATGAGCTTGTTACCCAATACAAAAGCAACTCCTACAATCAGTAAGAAAACCGTAGGAAATCCAATAGAAAAATAAGCAAGACTCACAAAAAAGCAATTCATAGAAGACTATTAAGTTTATAAAGAAATGTTTGTCCTCACCATTAAACAGATAAATTAGAATTACACAGGAATACTGGCTTATCTGCTTGGCAAAACCTAGGAAGATGAAAAATACCAAGGGCTGATGGAGGATATGAGGAAACAAGCTTCATGAGGGCAGGGACATTGTCAGTGTGTTCATCCTTGCATCCCCAGGATAACTGATTTTTGCACTTGTGGATGCCAGTTTGTCCACACGTCCCTGGGTCTGTCTGCTTGGGTGGTTGCCCTCTGAACTGATTCTGGGCTTGGGCGTGACTTGCTTTGGCTGCTGGGAAAACAACAAATAAAATTCAATTAGAGATTTGCAGTGTTTGTGCTTCAGGGCTTATCCTGTCTTGCTGCTCTTTGGACCCTGAGACTGCCATGTGAAGAAACCGAGGCAAGCCTCCTGGATGATGAGAGACCCCATGGAGCAGAGATGAGCTTTCTCAGCTGAGGTCCCAGTGACATGAAAGAGGCAGCTCCCCACTGACCTGGAGGCTGATGCGTGGCCGTGCGTAGGAGAGAGAGCCTAGCTGACATCACCTAAGATAAAAAGTGCTTAATCATATTTTGCTGAATGAACAAATCTGTGATTTAAAGCAAATGGAACAGAAAGATTGCCCAGCTGCAAATAGAGATCTCCACTATTGAGGACAAAAGTTTGCAATCACTGGAAAAATTCAAAGACCATCCTATGGATTTGGAAGAGCCACCAGCTTCCACAAATGCAAGTTTGCTCATTCAGCACACATAGTTGTCACTGGGGCAGTGGTACATGTACCACAATTGTGTGTGTTGAATGAACAAATATCAACCTGTGATCACTGGGAAGGAGATTTAATAATCATTCAGATGCATAAATTCTGGTGTTTAAAGAAATGCAAATCTGGCTCATTACTTAAGTAGGAAAACCCATAAACTAGGTTTGAAGTGTTATTAGTTCTGTGATCTTAGGTTCACCAGCCTCTGAGTGTCTTACTCAGAATGGAGATAATAATACCTGCCTTGGCCGGGTGTGGTGGCTCATGCCTGTAATCCCAGCACTTTGGGAGGCCAAGGTGGGTGGATCACCTGGGGTCAGGAGTTCGAGACCAGCCTGGCCAATGTGGTGAAACCCTGTCTCTACTAAAAATACAAAATATTAGCTGGGCATGATGGTGCATATCTGTAATCCCAGCTACTCGGGAGGCTGAGGCAGGAGAACTGCTTGAACCTGGAGGCAGAAGTTGCAGTGAGCTGAGATGGCACCACTGCACTTCAGCCTGGGCGATAAGAGCGAAACCCCATCTCAAACAAAACAAAACAAAACAACAACAACAACAAAACCCTGCCTTGACAACTCATAGCTTTGTTCTGAGAATTTTATAAGACAATAGAGTGAGTGTCATTTGTAAAATGAGAAGCTACCCAGAGTAATGGAGAGGCTAATGCACTGAAAGTTTTGCGATCCTTTTTATGTACCTTTTACCTAATGGCACATCATGCCTCATTCTGCAACCCAGGGAATGTATGTCGGCTTTACCCTTTATTTAATTTTCCCTGAGGCCATTCTGAGCTCCTTGGGACATGGTAGGCCTTTGAAAAAGCTTCTGTTTTAATTCATTGTAACTGTCAGATGCAGCCATGTAGAAACTAACCCTGTTACAGAATGTCTTCTAATTTGGTAAGGAGCTTAAATGATGTGAAGGGGGGAATAATGAATAGAGCTACTGGTGAACAAAATTAAATTTCTTGCTCAGACCTCTGGCTGGCTCTGGTGAACATGCTCATAACCGAAGTGTTAATGCTAAGAAGGTCTCTTGTGATTAAAGGAATATTGAAGAATATTTGTTTCATAAAAGAGACGACATTGTAATAAATGGTCCCAGGCCTGCACTCCGTTTGGATAGAAATGCTCTGTTAGGCAGAGCCCTTAGAGAGATTCACTGTTTGGTGATGATATATCAAAAGCCAGCTCTTTATTCATAACTGTGAAAAACTCCATACTGAGGTTGTTCTATGTGCAAAATTAGTTGGTTTAACTCTTCAGTGTTTTTATCCCTGCTAGTGTTTTTATCACCGAAGCATGGATCATGCTATCTACCTTCTCGCCCAGAGGAGTCCCTTTGGCAACATCACTGCTGGGCTTCATCTAGCCTCAGCTTAATGATCCCAGTAATGGGAGGCTCATCGCTTTCAGAGGCAGTGCTTCCGAAGGCACTCCTTTGGTAATTGTTTAAACAAAGCACCCATGTTTGTTCTTGTTTGTCCTTATTCTATCCTCTGGGGCATGACAGAGTATGTCTCCTTTCTCTCCGTGGCTCAAATGTAGGGTTTATAGAAGAGCAAACATCCTTCGTGTTTCTATTCCTTTCTCTGACCACTGCTCTTCCCTCATTTTTCTGTTCCCCTGATGATAATCGCAAATCCTAATGATCCAACCATACTTTCACTTCTCCAAGTTCTGCACCTTTGCCAACTCTCACTTCAGACTTCTCCCATGATTACTATTTGAAGTTGGAAAAAGGCAATGTCCCTAGCCTGACAGTTGAAATAATGTTTCCACTTACCATTTCTACAAGTTTCTCTAGGGTCTTCAAACTTTGGCCAGTGTGTTTAGGATGTATGTTGAATAGGTTCTGATATTTTCTCAAGAAGTGATAAATGATAATTATTTGCATTTTTTTAATTATTAAAGCTGACAATACATTAGTAGGATTCTAAGTAGACCAGCTAAAGGAGATCAAATTAGCCTTTAAAGTATCTTAGCCCTGGTGGGCAGAGTGTTTGCATCCTTCATGCTTTCTTCACCAGAGTGCCTAACACATAGTAGGTGCTCAATTAATGTTGAATGAATATGTGGAAAAAATCAGGCAAAGGAAAATTTTTACATATGTACTTGTATTCATGAGGACAAGAACAATGCCTTAAATATCTCGAATGTAGTAGGCATTTGTTGGGATGATAAAAAATTAGCAGGACCTGGCTAGCATCTGCAGGAAGGAAGTCTTGATGAGATGAGCTTAGTTCTATCACATGTAGCCACTTCGGTGCATTGGAGGTAGAGCTAAGAGGAATATGATATGGTTTGATTCTGGGTCCTCACCCAAATCTCATCTTGAATTGTAATTCCCACATGTTGAGGGTGGGAGGTGATTGGATCATGGGGGTGATTCCCCCATGCTGTTCTCGTGATAGTTAGGGAGTTCTCATGAGGGCTGATAGTTTTAAAAGTGTTTGGCAGTTTCTCCTTCATTTACTCACTTTCTCCTGCTGCCTTGTGGAGAAGGTGCCTGCTTCCCCTTCTGCTGTGATTTTAAGTTTCCTGAGGATTCCCCAGCAATGTGGAACTGTGAGTCAATTAAACCTCTTTCCTTTATAAATTACCCAGTCTTAGGTAGTATTCTTTATAGCAGTGTGAAAACAGACTAATACAGAACTTGAACTGGATGTTTTTCCTTGGGTGTGTCTGCCAGTGAAGAGAAATTTTTAAAAGTTGTTAGAAATGAAGATGTGTGTGTGTGTGTGTGTGTGTGTGTGTTTGTTTTTTAAAGAATCCCAATTACAGAGTATGCTACTTGGCAGAGACTGACTGTGCTCTGCAATAATTTCTCTGAAGAAGAACTAGAGTCCATTTTTGTTCATTGTTAACCCCTACCCCACTCCTTTTGAGATCTCTGATTCTCTGCGGCCAGCACCTCTAATTGTCATCTTTGCCTTATTCTAATACAGTGGCTTTGTTTAATACAACTTTCCCTCCTTGACTGTGTTGGTCATTGGAAAAATCAGTGTGTGTGAATAACGGCAGAAAATAGAGCAGCCGGAGTGGTGGAGTGCTCCCTAAATCAACGGCTCCAAGTCTTCTGGATTTCTTGAACTAATAAAAAACACAAACGTATGGTTTCCAACTTTGTACTTTGCTAAGTAATGATACTAAAATTTTGTTCAAATTATCATCTTCATTCATCATTATTTCATAAAGAATTGGACCATTTTTGGAGTTAAAAGTTAGTGTAAGATGTGAATATTTTAACAAATGCCGATTCTTTAAACAGAATAAAGTCAGCTCTATATCACTTTTTTTTTTTTTTTTTAAATTGCACTGAGGCAACATTTTGGCATAGACCAGAAATGACAGGGCAACCACTCTACACTGAGCTGGATGGCTGGGAGGCACAGTAGTGGTGGGAGGCTCTCCCATCCCTGGGTCCTGGGGCTCATAGAACATCACTTGGCTGGATCTGGCTGGTCAGCTGGTGACCAGGCTAATAGGAATTTGTACACATTTGCAGATTTGATGAATTTTTCAACATTTCTCTTGGATTATGACTTTCTGATCAGAGTTGTCATCACAATGACCCTACTAAGGGCAGGTGAAAAACATAAAAATTTTTCAGCCTGGAGAAATATTTATGACCTGACAATTCAATTGGTGGAAGAATTCTATGGTCATCTCTGTAAGGCTGTAGTTTTGTGCCAAATTAAATTGCCCCTTTTCAAAATATTCCGTTATTGGTATCTTGCTTTTCTGTTTATGAGGAAGATCATGTTTTAAGTACAAGATTTGTGGTTGTAAACGATAGAAATCAACTCGTGTTAACTTAAGTAGATAAGGGCATTGAAATAACACATTTTTTTGAGACAAGGTCTCACTCTGTCAGTCAGGCTGGGGTGCAGTGGTTTGATCTCAGCTCACTGCAGGCTCAACCTCCCAGACTCAACTGATCTTCTTGCCTTAGTCTCCCCAGTAGCTGGGACTACAGACTTGCTCCACGATGTTCAGCTAATTTTTGTATTTTGTAGAGATGGGGTTTCACCATGTTCCCAGGCTGGTGTTCCCTGGGCTCAAGTGATCTGCCCACCTTGGGCTCCCAAAGTGCTGGGATTACAAGCATGAGCCACTGTGCCCAGCCAAAATAATTATTTTTAACTGACAAGAATTGTATGTATTTATGGTGTACAACATGATGTTTTGATACATGTATACATTGTGGAATGTCTAAATCCAGCTAAGTAACATATGCATTACCTCACATACCATTTTTTTTGTGTGTGTAGTGAGAACACTTAAAATCTATTCTCTTAGCAGTTTCAAATATATAGTACATGCTATTAACTATAGTGACTGCATTGTACAATAATCTCTTGAACTTATTTCTCTTGCGTAACTGAAATTTTGTATCCTTTGATCAACATCTCTCCAGTACCCCACTCCCCAGGAGCCTTGTAATCACCATTTTACTCTCCCTTTCTAGGAGTTTGACCTTTTTTAGATTCTACATATAAGGGAGAACATTGTCTTTCTGCACATAGCTTATTTCACTTAGCATAATATCCTCCAGGTTCATCCATTTTATTGCAAATGACAGGACTTCCTTATTTTTAAAGGCTGCGTAGTATTCCACTGTGTATATATACCACATTTTCTTTATCTTTTCATCCATTGATAGACAGTTTGATTCCATGTTCTGGCTACTGTGAATAATGCTGCAATGAATGTGGGAGCACAGATCTTTCTTCAACATACTGGTTTCATTTCTTGTGACTATATACTTGGTAGTAGGATTGCTGGATGATATGGTAGATTTTTAACTTCTTGAAAACATTGCTACACTGTTTTTCTCAAGTGGCTGCATTTAGTGGCTGTATTAATTTACACTCTCACCAACTGTGTGTAAGAATTCTCTTTTCTCCACATCCTTGCCAACACTTATCTCTCATCTTTTTGATAACAGCCATTTTACCAGGTGTGAGGTGGTATCTCACAATGTTTTTAATTTACATAATTAGAGATGGTGAGCATTTTTTCATATACTTCTTGGCCATCTGTCTATCTTCTTTTGAGAAATATCTATTCAGGTCCTTGGCCTATTTTTTTTCATTTCTTTAGCAACACATATTTATTGAGAGCAGACCAAGTGCAGATACCTTTCCAGGTGCTGGAGATTTAGGACTAAATGAGACAAATTTCCTGCTCTCATGGTGCCTGCCTTTTAGTATGTGCAGAAAGATACTAACCTAAATATACATAAAGTGTGTAATATATTAAATGGTGACAAGTGTTATGGAGAAAAAGAGAGAGGAAAAGAGGGGAGGGCCGTGGTGGGCATGGACACAGAGCCTCCTGCTGTGGGAACATGGGTAGACAGGGTGAGAACCCCACCCTCTTGGCCTCTCGGCCTCTCAGGCTGGTGTTCTGGATGCTGTGCGTGTCCTGCCCTGTCCTGTTGCTTGGCAGAAGTGGAATTCAGGGAGGTTCTCCTGCGGGTGGTCTTCCTTTGCCCATTTTTTTTTTTTTTATTATACTTTATGTTCTGGGATACATGTACAGAATGTGCAGGTTTGTTACACAGGTATACATGTGCTATGGTGGTTTGCTGCACCCATCAACCTGTCATCTATATTAGGTATTTCTCCTAATGCTGTCCCTCCTCTTTCCTTCCACCCCCTGACAGGCCCCAGTGTGTGAGGTTCCCCTCCCTGTGCCCATATGTTCTCATTGTTCAACTCCCACTTATGAGTGAGAACATGCAGCGCTTGGTTTTCTGTCCCTGTGTTAGTTTGCTGAGAATGACGGTTTCCAGCTTCATACATGTCCCTGCAAAGGACATGAACTCATTGTTTTTTTATGGCTGCATAGTATTCCATGGTGTATATGTGCCACATTTCCTTTATCCAGACTATCATTGATGGCCAATTGGGTTGGTTCCAAGTCTTTACTATTGTGAATAGTGCTGCAATAAACATACATGTGCATGTGTCTTTATAGTAGAATGATTTATATTTCTTTGAGTATATATCCAGTAATGGGATTGCTGAGTCAAAGGGTATTTCTGGTTCTAGATCCTTGAGGAATCGCCACACTATCTTCCACAATGGTTGAACTAATTTATGCTCCCACCAACAGTGTAAAAGCATTCCTATTTCCCCACATCCTCTCCACCATCTGTTGTTTCCTGACTTTTTAATGATTGCCATTCTAATTGGTGTGAGATGGTATCTCATTGTGGTTTTGATTTGCATTTCTGTAATGACCAGTGATGATGAGCTTTTTTTCATGTTTGTTGGCTGCATAAATGTCTTCTTTTGAAAAATGTCTGTTCATATCTTTTGCCCACTTTTTGATGTGTGTGTGTGTGTGTGTGTGTGTGTGTGTGTGTGTAAATTTGTTAACTTCCTTGTAGGTTCTGGATATTAGCCCTTTGTCAGATGAGTAGATTGCAAAAATTTTCTCCCTTTCTATAGGTTGCCTGTTCATTCTGATGGTAGTTTGTTTTGCTGTGCAGAAGCTCTTTAGTTTAATTAGATCCCATTAGTCAATTTTGACTTTTGTTGCCATTGCTTTGATTTTAGTCATGAAGTCTTTGCCCATGCCTATGTCCTGAATGGTATTGCCTAGGTTTTTCTTCTAGGGTTTTTATGGTTTTAGGTCTTATGTTTAAGTCTTTATTCCATCTTTAGTTAATTTTTGTATAAGGTGTAAGGAAGGGGCCCACTTTCAGTTTTCTGCATATGGCTAGCCAATTTACTTAACACCATTTATTAAATAGCGACTGCTTTCCCCACTGCTTGTTTTTGTCAGGTTTGTCAAAGATCAGATGGTTTTAGATGTGTGGCATTATTACTGAGGCCTCTTTCTGTTCCATCAGTCTATGTATCTGTTTTGTTACCAGTACCATGTTGTTTTGGTTACTGTAGCCTTGTAGTATAGTTTGAAGTCAGGGAGTGTGATGCCTCCAGCTTTGTTCTATTTGCTTAGGATTTTCTTGGCCATACGAGCTCTTTTTTTCATTCCCTATGAAATTTAAAGTAGTTTTTTCTGATTCTGTGAAGAAAGTCAATGGTAGCTTGATGGGAATAGCATTGAATCTATAAATTACTTTGGGCAGTATAGCCATTTTCATGATATTGATTCTTCCTATCAATGAGCATGGAATGATTTTCCATTTGTTTGTGTCCTCTTTTATTTTCTTGAGCAGTGGTTTGTAGTTCTCCTTGAAGAGGTCCTTCACATCCCTTGTAAGTTGTATTCCTAGGTATTTTGTTCTCTTTGTAGCAATTGTGAATGGGAGTTCACTCATGATTTGGCTCTCTGTTTGTTTATTATTGCTGTATAGGAATGTTTGTGATTTTTGCACATTGATTTTGTATCCTGAGACTTTGCTGAAGTTGCTTATCAGCTTAAGGAGTTTTTGGGCTGAGATGATGGGGTTTTCTAAATATACAATCATGTTATCTGCAAACAGAGACAATTTGACTTCCTCTCTTCCTATTTGAATACACTGTATTTCTTCCTCTTGCCTGATTGTCCTGGCCAGATCTTCCAATACTGTGTTGAATAGGAGTGGTGAGAGAGGGCATCCTTGTCTTGTGCCAGTTTGCAATGGGAATGCTTCCAGTTTTTGCCTATTCAGTATGATATTGGCTGTGGGTCTGTCATAAATAACTCTTATTATTTTGAGATATGTTCCATCAATATCTAGTTTATTCAGTTTTTAGCATGAAGGACTGTTGAATTTTGTCGAAGGCCTTTTCTGCATCTATTGAGATAATCATGTGGGTTTTGTCATTGGTTCTGTTTATGTGATGGATTATGTTTATTGATCTGCATGTTTGAACCAGCCTTGCATCCCAGGGATGAAGCTGACTTGATCGTGGTGGATCTTTTTAATGTGCTGCTGGATTCTGTTTGCCAGTATTTTATTGAGGATTTTTCCATAGATGTTTATCAGGGATATTGGCCTGAAATTTCTTTTTTTAAATTGTGTTTATGCCAGGTTTTGGTATCAGGATGATGCTGGTCTCATAAAATGAGTTAGGGAGGAGTCCCTCTTTTTCTATTGTTTGGAATAGCTTCAGAAGGAAATTGTACCAACTCCTCTTTGTTAGAATTCTAACCTCTGTTAGAATTCAGCTGTGAATCCATCTGGATCTGGGCTTTTTTTGGATGGTTGGCTATTAATTAGTGCCTCAATTTCAGAACTTGTTATTGGCCTATTCAGGGATTTGACTTCTTCCTGGTTCAGTCTTGGAAGAGTATATGTGTCCAGGAATTTATCCATTTTTTCTAGATTTTCTAGTTTTTGTGCATAGAGATGTTTATAGTATTCTCTGATGGTAGTTTGTATTTCTGTGGGATCAGTGGTGATATCCCCTTTATCATTTTTTATTGTGTCCGTTTGATTCTTCTCTCTTTTCTTATTAGTCTGGCTAATGGTCTATTTTGTTAATCTTTTCAAAAAACCAGCTCCTGGCTTCACTGATTTTTCAAAGGATTATTTTTGTGTCTCTGTCACCTTCAGTTCTGCTCTGATCTTAGTTATTTCTTGTCTTGCTAGCTTTTGAATTTGTTTGCTCTTGCTTCTCTAGTTCTTTTAATTGCGATGTTAGGGTATTGATTTTAGATCTTTCTCACTTTCTCTTGTGGGCATTTAGTGCTATAAATTTCCGTCTAAACACTGCTTTAGCTGTGTCCCAGAGATTCTGGTACGTTGTGTCTTTGTTCTCATTGGTTTCAAAGAACTTATTTATTTCTGCCTTAATTTTATTATTTAACCAGTAGTCATTCAGGAGCAGATTGTTCAGTTTCCATGTAGTTGTGCGGTTTTGATTGAGTTTCTTAATCCTGAGTTCTAATTTGATTGCACTGTGGTCTGAGAGACTGTTTTGTATGATTTCCACTCTTTTGCATTTGCTGAGGAGTGTTTTACTTCCAGTTATGTGGTCGATTTTAGAATAAGTGATATGTGGTGCTGAGAAGAATGTATATTCTGTTGATTTGGGGTGGAGAGTTCTGTAGATGTCTATTAGGTCTGCTTGGTCTAGAGTTGAGTTCAAGTCCTGAATATCCTTGCTAATTTTCTGTCTCATTGATCTGTCTAATATTGACAGTGGGGTGTTAAAGTCTCCCACAATTATTGTGTGGGAGTTGAAGACTCTTTGTTGGTCTCTGAGAACTTGCTTTATGAATCTGGGCACTCCTGTATTGGGTGCATATATATTTAGGATCGTTAGCTCTTTTTGTTGCATTGATCCCTTTACCATTATGTGATGCCCTTCTTTGTCTTTTTAAATCTTTGTTGGTTTAAAATCTGTTTTATCAGAGACTAGGATTGCAACCCTTGCCTTTTTTTGCTTTTGATTTGCTTGGTAAATATTCCTCCATCCCTTTATTTTGAGCCTATGTGTGTCTTTGCATGTGAGATGCGTCTCCTGAATATAGCACACCAATGGGTCTTGACTCTATCTGATGTGCCATTCTTTGTTTTTTAATTGGGGCATTTAGCTGATTTACATTTAAGGTTAATATTGTTATGTGTGAATTTGATCCTGTCATTAAGATGCTAGCTGGTTATTTTGCCCATTAGTTGATGTAGTTTCTTCATAGTGTTGATGGTCTTTACATTTTGGTATGTTTTTGCAATGGCTGGTACTGGTTTTTCCTTTCCATATTTAGTGGTTCCTTCAGGAGCTTTTGTAAGGCAGGCCTGGTCGTGACAAAATCCCTCAGCATTTGCTTGTCTGTAAAGGATTTTTTTTTTCTTCTTCACTTTTGAAGCTTAGTTTGGGTAGATATGAAATTCTGGGTTGAAAATTCTTTTCTTTAAGAATGTTGAATATTGGCCCCCACTGTCTTCTGGCTTATAGGGTTTCTGAAGAGAGATCGGTTGTTAGTCTGATGGGCTTCCCTTTGTGGGTAACCTGACCTTTCTCTCTGGCTGCCCTTAACATTTTTTCTTTCATTTCAACCTTGGTCAATCTGACGATTATGTGTCTTGGGGTTGTTCTTACTGAGGAGTATCTTTGTTTTGTTCTTTGTATTTCCTGAATTTGAATGTTGGCCTGTCTTGTTAGGTCGTGAAAGTTCTCCTGGATAATATCCTGAAGAGTGTTTTCCAACTTGGTTCCTTTCTTCCCGTCACTTTCAGATACACCAATCAAGCATAGGTTTAGTCTTTTCACATAGTGCCATATTTCTTGGAGGCTTTATTTGTTCCTTTTCATTGTTTTTTATCTAATCTTGTCTTCATGCTTTATTTCATTAAGTTGATCTTCAATCTCTGATATCCTTTCTCCCACTTGATTGATTTGGCTATTGATAGTTGTGTATGCTTTATGAAGTTCTTGTGCTGTGATTTTCAGCTCCATTAGGTCATTTATGTTCTTCTGTAAACTGGTTATTCTAGTTAGCAATTCCTCTAACCATTTTTCAAGGTTCTTAGCTTTCTTGCATTGGGTTAGAACATGCTCCTTTAGCTCGGAGGAGTTTGTTATTACCCACCTTCTGAAGCCTACTTCTGTTGTCAAGCTCATTATCCATCTAGTTTTGTTCCCTTGCTGGCGAGGAGTTGTGATCCTTTGGAGGAGAGGAGGCATTCTGGTTTTGGGAATTTTCAACTTGTTTTGTGTTGGCTTTTCCTCATCTTTGTGGATTTATCTACCTTTGGTCTTTGATGTTGGTGACCTTTGGGTGGGGTTTTTGCATGGGGGTCCTTTTTGTTGATGTTGAAGCTGCACCCACAGCCGCCCCTTCCCCCAGGTACTCTGTCCCAGGGAGATGGGAGTTTTATCTATAAGCCCCTGACTGGGGCTGCTGCCTTTCTTTCAGAGATGCCCTGCCTGGTGAGGAGGAATCTAGAAAGGCAGTCTGGCTACAGTGGCTTTGCCATGTTGTGGTGGGTTCCACACCCAGTTTGAACTTCCTGGTGGCTTATTCACACTGTGAGGGGAAAACTGCCTACTCAAGCCTCGGTAATGGCAGACGCCCCTCCCTCGACCAATCTCTAGCATCCCAGGTCGACTTCAGACTGCTGTGCTGGCAGTGAGAATTTCAAGCCAGTGGATCTTAGCTTGCTGGGCTCTGTGGGGGTGGAATCCACTGAGCAGGACCACTTGGCTACCTGGCTTCAGCCCCCTTTTTAGGGGAATGAATGGTTCTATTTCACTGGCGTTTCAGGTGCCACTGGGGTATGAAAAAAAGAACAACAACAACAAAAAACCAAAAAAAAAAAAAAAAAAAACAACAACAACACCTGCAGCTAGCTCGGTGTCCAAATGGCTGCCCAGTTTTTTGCTGGAAACCCAGGGCTCTGGTGGTGTAGGCACCCAAGGGAATCTCCCTGTCTGCGAGTTGTAGAGACTGTGGGAAAAGCATAATGTCTGAGCTGGAGTGCACCTTTCCTCACAGCACAGTCTTTCACGGCTTCACTTGGCTAGGGGAGGGAGTTCCCCAACCCTTTGCACTTCTCGGGTAAGGCAGCGGCCCACCCTGCTTTGGCTTGGCTTCTGTGGGCTGTACCCACTGTCCAACCAGTCCCAGTGAGATGAGCTGGGTACCTCAGTTGGAAAGGCAGAAATCACCCACCTTCTGTGTTGGTCTCACTGGGAGCTGCAGACTGGAGCTGTTCCTATTCGACCATCTTGCTAGCCTCCTCCCTTTGCTCATTTTAATTTATTTTTATTTTTAATTAATTATTATTATTATTATTTTGAGACAAGATCTCACTCTGTCACTCAGGCTGGAGTGCAGTGGCCTGATCACCGCTCACTGCAGTCACGACCTCCTGGGTGTAGATGATCCTCCCACCTCAACCTCCCCAGTAGCTGGGACTACATGCACGTGTCACCAGGCCCAGCTAATTTTTTTTTGTAGAGATGAGGTTTCGCCATGTTGCCTAAGCTGGTCTTGAATTGTGGCTCAAGCGACCTGCCCACCTTGGCCTCCCAAAGGGCTGGGATTATAGATGTGAGTCACTGTACCCAGCCCTTTTGTCTATTTTTTAAATTGGGTTTTTTTGGTGCTCTTGAGTTTTTCAAGTTCCATATATGTTTTGTATATTAGCCCCTTGTCAGATGTACCATTTGCAAATATTTTCTCCCACTGCCAAGAAGATTTTTTTTGAAGGACACTGGGTAGGGTGCAAAAAGGACAGGGAGCCCAAAGAGCCAGTCTGGGGAAAAGGCAGGAATGCAAGGGGGCTGGGCACATAGGACCACAGCCAAAATCAAACCCTGGAACAGGTTGCTGAAGACTCTGTTGCCAACAGCACCACAGCCCGGGCTCCCAGGGTACAGTATGTGGCTGCTGCCTCTCCCAGAATGAATCTTTCCTGTCCTGCTTCTTTGTGTTATCAGATTAAGAGTTAAAAATAGGAGCGGTTTAAACTGGTCACAGTCACACCCAGTTTGGCATTAGAGTTCAGGGGTAGAGAGCTCACTAACTTTTAGGAATAGGGAAGGCAAGTATTTGGGCTTGAGGCTCATACACATTTCTCAAACATCAGAAATGGGAACAGGCAGCCCCAAAGGTAAATATCTACACATGACCACAGAATAAGACTATGTTTTCACGTTATGCCCAAATCCACAGGGTGCAAGTCCCCGTGCTGATTATTTGCAAGAAATCAAGCCTTTTACTACAATCTTTAATCCACTGTTCCCTGGAAATCTCTGGGGCATCTGTCCCTACTCCTCAGATCTTTCTGATTGTTCCTTACCCACTCTGCCCATGGTCTGACTCTGGGGCTTTCCTTCCTTCTTCAGAAGATCTTACCTCTCACAAGGATGGGTGAGATGAGGCTGTAAAATTAAAAAGACGTTGCTGACTATTTGAGATTAATTGGTGATTATAATTGAGAAATTCTAAACGCATCTCAAACATGGTAGCTGTTTGAATGAAGCCTCATCCATAGGCTATTACCTATGAATCTGTCCTTAGGCCTGAACTGCTGACTGTTGCCACTGTGTCTTCACTTACAGAAACAAGCTCACTTTGAGATAAGGAAATAATCTATGAGATGAAACTTGGCCAACAGAGAATAACAATCTAGTGCATATATAGAAATCACTACTTTGTAGATTTGCTTTCACGTTTCTTATATATCAACTCATATAGTCCTCAGGTAGTCCTATGAAAAACGCTATTCTCCAGTTTCACAGATGAGAAAACCAATGCACAAAGGGATTAGTAAATTGTAACAAAGTCACAAAGCTAGTTAATGGAAGAAGCTGAGATTTGAACTTGGGCAGTATATCCCTACTGTCTGAGGGTATAGCCATTAAACTATACTCCCTCTTCCAAAGATACTCATCACAACGACCAGCCAGCAGGTCTGCAACAACCTCTATTCTAGAACAAGATCTCTGCTTGATCCAAGATTTTTCACACAACCAAAAAGTTTATCCAAAGGATTTTTTTTTTTTCAAATGATAGGAGCCGTTTGTCTCCAAAGTATAATTTAAGTCTTCTTCATCAAAGAAGCAGAAAATCACTTGCAGATTTGAAAATAACAGCTTCCTTGGGCGAGCATGGTGGCTCCCACCTGTAATCCCAGCACTTTGGGAGGTCGAGGCAGGCAGATTGTCTGAGGTCAGGAGTTCGGGACCAGCCTGGCCAACATGGTGAAATTCCATCTCTACTAAAAATACAAAAATTAGCTGAGCATGGTGGCGGGTGCATGTAATCCCAGCTACTTAGGGGGCTGAGACAGGACAATCATATGAAACTGGGAGATGGAGGTTGTAGTGAGCTGAGACAGCACCACTGCACTCCAGCCTGGGCGACAGAGTGAGATTCTGTCTCAAAATAATAAATAAATAAATAAATAAATAAATAAATAAA
>NW_012106253.1:1651954-1687509 GCF_000951045.1 Mandrillus leucophaeus
AAAAAAAAAAAAAAAAAAAAAAAAGGAAAAAGTCGTGGTCTCCAGTCAGAGTCTAATCACCCTGAAATATAAAGTGGGCTTTTCTCAAAATGTTAAGTGCAAAAACCTAGAAGACGGACAGCGGCTATCAAGTGGCAGTAAGTCAAGAAATAAATAAGACATGGCCTATTTCATAAATTTGTTTTATTTCTTTGAAGGACAAAAGTTTATGTCCCTGATATTTTTGTTTTGCGGGTAGTACTGATTGCTGAAAGTTTTACACTAAAGTCCGTTCATGAGCTTTCATGAAAATAGTGCCTGCTTTAGTGATTTTATGCCTTTGGATACCAATACATGCATGCAATTTATCAATTTGAAATCACCGTGCTGCCTTTTGAGTGTGACATGTAGCTCTGTCGTCAAAGTACTGCTAGCAAAACAGTTGTTGAGCTGTATGAAAAAAAATAGGGAACTTGGATGGGAAAATTTCTCTTTTAATCCTTTTATCTTTATTCTTTGGTTAATAAACACTGAGTTTCATATGAGGCTGTTTAAGATTCACCATTCTCTTTAAATTTTGAGAACAGTCGCTTACATTTGTTTTTAAAAGCTCTTCTTTCTTAGATGGGCTCCTTGGATTGACTCTTGCTTTAGTGATCCTGGCCTCTTTGAAATCTTTTGATCATATTAGTGTTCAAGTGGGCCCACAAATGAAAGGATTTCAGAGGGGACGGTGGCTTCTTATTAATCCCAAACAGCATCCATCCCATCTCAACCGTCAGAGAAATCACAGAGGGAGCCTGGCGTTAAGAGGGGAAATGAACACACCACTCACACTCGATAAAGATCTGTATAGACTGTATAAAAAATGTGCTAGGCACCATGGTGACAACACTGACAATATAGTGGCAATAAAACAGATGATGGGAAGTGAAGGAGACTGTCACCCTTTAGTAATTGGGAGCAGAACCCTTAACCTTTGTGGTCATGTACATATTTGTCTCATGATATTAGTGTTGAAAATTACTATTATGGCATTTTCATAGCTCTTGGGATTTGCTTTATGGAGAGGTACTGAGTCTAATTCTGTGTTTGGAGTTGGGCTTAATATGCCATTAGTGTTCAATAAATGTTTGCAATTACTGCAGTGTTTGGAGGACTGTGAGCCTGGTGGAGGCTGGCAGGACACCCAGCTAGTCCTCTGGTTCTATGTTGCTAGGTTATGCCCAGGGAAGAGCAGAAATAGAAGTGGCGCTCTGAAATAGCCCTGTTCATGAGCCCTGAGGATCTGTTCGGTAATGGTCCAATAGAACGTCAGGGCTCCTGGTTATCCTGCTTATCATATCACTTTGTTTGAGCCAAGTCCTCTCCTTCCTTCTCAGCACCTCTTAGATTTTTTTTTTTTTTGGTTATTTATTCATTGTGTTTGTATTCATTCAACAAATATTTAGTGGGTGTATTTTCTAAACCAGGCCACTGTTACTGGGAGTTGACCATGCAGTGAAACAGACATACTTCCTATTTTCATGGAGCTCACATTTTCTCCTGTAGATGAGTCAGAACGAAAGAGGATTGTTCAACTACCCATGCCTTGGAATCGAGTCATGTTGAATAGTATTTGAGCCTGGATAACTGTCTCATATTTAGATATGTTAATAAAGATTATTTAGAACAGAACAGGATTACCTATAGATATTTAATTTTTAGATAGTTAGTAGACTATGTAAATCAAGAACCCAAGATGTCAAAGTTCAGGAGGTGAAAAAGATCCTTTTTTGCTTGTCTTCACCTCACTTTTAAGTTCATCAAAGATGAGACAGAGGATAATTACAGATAATTTCCCAGGCTGATACATCTATACACAATAATGCTATCTCCAACAGTTTTCAAGCCTTGGGGATGGAGTGGGGGTGGAGCAGAAACTCAAGAAAATTCAGAAGTTAAGACTGCCTTACCAGAATTTTGCCAGCTTGAGAAAATAGTTTATAGAATCATAGAAACCCCCCAGGCACACCACTATATATATTTCATTTCTTTAACTTGTATTTTAAGTTCAGGGGTACGTGTGCAGGATGTGTAGGTTTGTAACATAGGTAAACGTGTGTCATAGTGGTTTGCTGCATAGATCATCCCATCACCTAGGTATTAAGCCCAGCGTCCATTAGCTATTCTTTCTGATGCTCTCCCTCCCCACCCCCAACAGGCCCCAGTGTGTGTTGCTCACCCTGCTTTGTGTCTATGTGTTCTCATGATTCAGCTCCCACTTACAAGTGAGAACATGTGATGTTTGGTTTTCTGTTCCTGTGTTAGTTTGCTGGGGATAATAGTTTCCAACTCCATTCATGCCCCGGCAGAGGACATAATCTCTTTCTTTTTTATGACTGCATAGTATTCCATGGAGTATATGTACCACATTTTCTGTATCCAGTCTATTATTGATGGGCATTTGGGTTGATTCCATGTCTTTGCTACTGTGAGCAGGTTGCAATGGACATACACGTGCATATATCTTTACAGTAGAATGATTTATATTCCTTTGCATATATACCTGGTAATGGGATTTCTGGGTCAAATAGTATTTCTGGCTCTAGGTCTTTGAGGAATTGCCACACTGTCTTCCACAAAGGTTGAACTAATTCACACTCCCACCAACAGTGTAAAAGCATTCCTTTTTCTCTGCAACCTCATCAACATCTGTTGTTCTTTGACTTTTTCATAACTGCCATTCTAACTGGTGTGAGATATTATTCATTGTGGTTTTATTTGCATTTCTCAGTGATCACTGATGTTGGGCATTTTCTCATCTGTTTCTTAGCCACACGTATGTCTTCTTTTGAGAAGTGTCTGTTCATGTCCTTTGTCCACTTTTTAATGTGGTTTTTTTTTTTTTTCCTTGTAAATTTGTTTAAGTTTCTTGTAGATACTGGATGTTAGACCTTTGTCAGATGGATAGATTACAAAAATTTTTCCCATTCTGTAGGTTGTCTGTTCACCCTGATGATAATTTCTTTTGCTGTGCAGAAGCTCTTTAGTTTAATTAGATCCCATTTGTCAATTTTTGCTTTTGTTGTAATTGCTTTTGGCGTTTTCCTCCTGAAATCTTTGCCTGTGCCTATGTCCTGGATAGTATTGCCTAAATTTTATTCTAGGGCCTTTATATTTTGGGTTTTACTTTTAAGTCTTTAATCTATCTTGAGTTAATTTTTGTCTATGATGTAAGGAAGGGGTCCAGTTTCAATTTTCTGCATATGGCTAGCCAGCTCTCCCAGCGCCATTTATTAAATAGAGAGTCCTTTCTTCATTGTTTGTTTCTGTCAGATTTGTTGAGGATCAGATGATTGTAGGTGTGTGGTCTTGTTTCTGAGTTCTCCGTTCTGTCCCATTGGTCTGTCTGTTCTTGTACCAGTACCATGCTGTTTTGGCTACTGTAGCCTTGTAGTATAGTTTGAAATCAGGTAGAATGATGCTTCCAGCTTTTTTATTTTTGCTTAGGATTGTCTTGGCTATTTGGGCTCCTTTTTTTTTGGTTCCAAGTGAATTTTAAAATCTTTTTTTTTTTTTTTTGGTAATTCTGTGAAGAATGTCAATGGTAGTTTAATGGGAATAGCATCGAATCTATAAATTACTTTGGGCCGTCTGACCATTTTCATGATATTGATTTCTTCCTATCCATAAGCATGGAATGTTTCTCTATTTCTTTATGTCCCCTCTGATTTCTTTGAGCAGTGATTTGTAGTTCTCCTTGAAGAGGTCCTTCACTTCCCTTGCTAGCTGTATTCCTAAATATTTTATTCTTTTTGCAGCAATGGCACAACACTATACCTACTGTGGCCTATCTGATGAACAAAGCTCAAGTGGGCTGAAAGAACCACTTTGCTGGCTTCCATTGAAAAGTCTGCATTTTGCCATTCCAATGGAATGATACACATGGAAGAACCATCCAAAATATCTCCTAGCAGATAGAAAAGCAGAGAGGGACATTGTGGGGAAAGTTTTCCAAAGGCCTGGGGAAGGAAGTGTTCCATTACCTGTCTTAGACCTTTCCAGGGGGAAGCTCTTCTTTTAGATAACCCTGTGTTCAACCTCTTCATCTCTTAGGACACTCCACCCACTAGAGTGAGTCCTAATGCCATGTCTTGGAATGAGATCAATCAGGAGATGGATTCTCCTTTGGGGAGGAGGGGGGGTAAGAATAAGAAGGCAGGAGCCTCAAGCTTTCCCTAGAAACCAGTCAATGAAGTAATCTAAACTAACAAGGGGCAAGGATAATTGCTGAATTTTAATGCAATTTCTGTAAAGTCCTCACATAGTTTAGTCCAGTGATTTCAAAACCGTAGGATGTGAACTATTTGTGGGGTCATAAAATCAATTTAGTGGGTCACTGCTGCAATAAAAAGTAAAGTGGAAAATATAAAATACTGGGTCAAGATAAAAAAATAAATCTTTCCTCATTGGTTGTGAAAGATATTTGAACAGCACAGCTGTGATATATGTGGGTAACTGCTAAGAGGGATACACATCATGCAAGAGTTAGGGTGGATGAAATAAGTCTAGTTGGTGCTTCCTTCTTTTCTCTTTCTTCTGAGTATAAATGCTATTTGGTCATCTGTAGAGCTACTTAATTTGTTATCGACAAAGGGGAAGTGGAATCTTTCTGATGCTGTTTGACTGGAACCAATATTTCCAGGGTGGCCATTATCTAGAATCATTTCCACTTGACTTGCTTTCATTATACCGATAGCCTTGAAGAAAACTCCCACCAGCCATAGTCAAGTACCCTACTGAATGTCCCAAAAAACTACTGGCACGACACATTGACAACGGCATGGACTTTGTCATGGACTAAAAACAAAACCCAAAACGAACCTCACTGCTTGTACTAGCTTGGTACTAGCTGATTTAGGTCTTAGGTTCATAAAAACTGCATCATAAAATACGTGGTCCCTGCCTTCAAAGCTTTCTCCAGCTTACTCCCTGCCTTTGACACTTTTTAAAAGTGTCCAATTAGAGTTTAGAAACATTGAAATAATTATAGAATCACAGTGTATTGAAACTGTAAGTCAAGTTTCCCTTAAAACTGCCTCCTTAGATATTTTAAGTTCAGCCTAAAGGTTTCTCTGTACATCATGAACTATAACAAGTGGGAGTGTAAACAGACCATAGCCTACACTTGTGCCAGTCACCAAGTTTTGGCCAATCAGATGTAGCCAACTGTTCAAAGGGTGTTCAAATAGGACAAATGCCAAGCTGTAACCAGTCTGGCTGTTTCTGTACCTCACTTCTGTTTTCTGTATATCACTTTCCTTTTCTGTCCATAAATCTTTTTTTTTTTTTTTGTTTCCGAGGTGAAGTCCTGCTCTGTCCCAGGCTGGAGTGCAGTGGCACGATCTTGGCTCACTGCAACCTCTGCCTCCCGAGTTCAAGCGATTCTCCTGCCTCAGTCTTCCAAGTAGCTAGGATTACAGGCACGTGCCACCTTGCCCAGCTAATTTTTGTATTTTTAGTAGAGACGGGGTTTCACCAAGTTGGCTAGTCTGGTCTTGAACTCCTGACCTCATGATCCGCCGGCCTCGGCCTCCCAAAGTGCTGGGATTACAGGCGTGAGCCACTGCGCCCAGCCTCTGTCCATAAATCTTCTTCCACCACATGGCTGCGCTGGAGTCTTCAAGCCTACTCTGGCTCAGAAGGCTGCTGGATTCACCAATCACTCATTGCTCAATTAAACCCCTTTAAATTTAATTTGGCTGAAGTTTTTCTTTTATTAAAACAATTGCTGGAATAATTTCTTTCTAGTTCTGCTTTTCTTTATCATTCTTACTGTCCTCATTGTACAGATAAGGAAACTGGGATCCAGGTGGAATGAGCAAAGCAGGGGAGGGAGATGCGGTGGGTTAGCCTTGGCCTCTGAGGAAGGACCTGGGACCTGTCAGAGCACTGGTTTTGGCTGATGAAAATGGAGAAGGTGACAAAAAGCCTCACCCTGAGGCTAGAGACCGGGGCACTGGGGCTAGGGTAATGGGCTGCTTGGCAGAAAACTCAGACCACATGGACTGAATATAGATACAACCAGTGTTCTTATGTTTCTGACATTTCATTGTTTTCTAGTAAAAATACTTTCCTAAATAGGTAGAATACTTCCTCAAAACATTTTTACATTGTTCCTCTGTAGTGGTTGATACCAGTTTAAGTTGCCAATTGGACTCACAAGACACAATAAGCTTTAATCTAATACTATATTTTTTGGTAAGTTTATAGAGGGGTGCAAGGAAGGAGATACAGCCATAGGGCATCTTCAGTTCATTGGAAGGCTCAGCAGCTATCGGGCCCACACGGTCTCTTTAGCCCCCTCACCTGCATAACGTGTGGGTATGTTGCAGGTGACTTCCCACCATTATTTTATACCACTGTGCACATGTAAGCCTAAGGCCTGGTGCCAGCTCACAGATCCATTCCCCTGGATCAGGGCTCGCACAGCAAACACAACAATCATAGAATAAATTCCACATTGATCCTAACTCTGCAGCCTCCAAAAATCAATACTCTGGGAAGAGAAATTCAGAGGTCATTTTCCCAGGCAGGTTTGGCCAGCCCTGGTGTTAACTCTTTCCTCACTTACTGGAAACCAGGGGCTGCAGTGTAAAAGAGCTGGGTCATTTGGTGAAAAATATCATCAATTGCCTGAGAATCCCTGCTTTTCTAGATTGTCAGGTGAGTTGACCTAGGGCCTCATGATTTATTTTTAGAATCTGCAGAATGGAAGGAGATATTTGATATTTGTGCTGGTACATAACCTGCTGTAGCTTGGCATTCAGAATTACCTGCTGGAGTAAGAGTAATGCCTGTGAGGAATGGGTGAAGGCTGGAGTCAGGGAGTGCCTGGGCCAAGGCAGGCATTTGCCCAGTTCCCTCATCAGCAGTGAAATGGAGCATCCCTGCAGACATGGGGACCTGTTAAGGGCACAGCAGCCCTGGACTAGCTGTGACAGAATCAGAGATGAGCAGCACCAAATGGTATCCTACCGTGCTTGGGGAACGCCTTTTACGTGGGCTCAGAAGTGACCCTCCCACTGGAAGGAAAGGAGAGTAGATAAGGGCAATGATGAGTTTATTCTTGCACTGCCAAAAAAAAAAAAAAAAAAAAAATCTGTACTATGTACAAGAAAGCAAATGACCAGGGAAAAAGGAATTCTTGGAATAAGGAAGAAAAGAAAAGGAAGAATCACGTAGAATTATTTAGGTGGTTGCAAAGACATGCAATGAAGCCGGAGGAAATTGACAGGACTCCTATGAAAGACTTACTGACAAGTTATCAGAGGTTGGGAGAAATCTAATCTAGCACCGGCAGCGGCCACCACTAAGAAATTCAGTTAGATCTGTTGCTTTATCCAAATTTGTAGAAATGTAAGCCCAGTGATGCCAAAAGGGAATGAGGATACAAAGTGCCAGCCCAGGTGTTAAATTTACTCCTCTGCTAAAGGAGTGAAACCCAAAGCAGGTTGACTAGAAGGCCAAGATCTCCCTGCCCAACCTCCAGCAGGAGATCTGAAGTCATATGCTCTGGGTAGAATTGAATAGCCTGGGGCTGGAGAATGGAGCTTTTTAAGTTTCCTGGATATTGATGCACTGCTCTGTAATGCATGTTGGAGAGAAAGAGGCAATATTAAGGAACCGAGAGTGAAGCTTGAGGGGCATTCCAATGTCATCGTACAAGGTGCCAAAGTCACAGTAAGAGTTCATATACAAAAAGAAAAATGGACAAAACTTGCTGTAGTGGCATCACCTTTACGTGGATGTGTAAGTGGAATGGTTGTGTTGATGAATGAAGTCTTGTCATTTCCAGCATGTAGCCAAATATAGGGCACAGCATGCACCAACTCTATATGTCGTAAGTGAACAGTGTCTGTTATGTGATATCGAGATAGCAGAAGTGTTCCTTTGTCTTTCCCAAATATCTCTCCCATTGATGTACTGAGTCCAGAAATTTCAATTCCACATATTCATTCCTTCGGTTTCTCGCCCTTAAAAAGGGCTCAATAAATACTCACTAACTTCTGTTAAAGAATGGTAGGTTATAAGCTTGTACAATAATGCTGGAAGCTACTACCAATCATTTACATTTTTTTTAAAAAAATTATACTTTAAGTTCTAGGGTACATGTGCACAATGTGCAGGTTTGTTACATATGTATATTTGTGCCATGTTGGTGTGCTGCACCCATCAACTCGTCAGCACCCATCAACTCATCATTTACATCAGGTATAACTCCCAATGCAATCCCTCGCCCTCCCCCCTCCCCATAATAGGCCCCGGTGTGTGATGTTCCCCTTCCCGAGTCCAAGTGATCTCATTGTTCAGTTCCCACCTATGAGTGAGAACATGCGGTGTTTGGTTTTCTGTTCTTGCGATAGTTTGCTGAGAATGATGGTTTCCAGCTGCATCCATGTCCCTACAAAGGACATAAACTCATCCTTTTTTTATGGCTGCATAGTATTCCATGGTGTATATGTGCCACATTTTCTTAATCCTATCTGTTACTGATGGACATTTGGGTTGATTCCAAGTCTTTGCTATTGTGAATAGTGCTGCAATGAACATACGTGTGCATGTGTCTTTATAGCAGCATGATTTATAATCCTTTGGGTATATATCCAGTAATGGGATGGCTGGGTCATATGGTACTTCTAGTTCTAGATCCTTGAGGAATTGCCACACTGTTTTCCATAATGGTTGAACTAGTTTACAGTCCCACCAACAGTGTAAAAGTGTTCCTATTTCTCTGCATCCTCTCCAGCACCTGTTCTTTCCTGTCATTTACATTTTAAAGTAAATATCTATGTTAGAAATAGTTTATGTCTATAAGCAGCAAAATACCCAACTAGTACTAGTAATAACTAATATTTATTGATCACTTAACTGTGGTTTAAGAAATATACTGTGTTTACATGTATTAACTTATTTGTCACAACAACCCTGTATTATTATTATTATTATGAGCATTTTTAAACATGAAGAAATAGGTACCAAGAGGTTGAATAATTTGCTTAAGCTCACACAGTGGGTAAATTGCAGAGCCAGCATTCAAGTAGCTTATATAGTAGAGACTGTTATTTCACATGGGAAATCTAGAAAGTGGTGAATCTATGGTTGGTTCACTCAGGAGCTTTACCATGTCAGGACATTGGGTTGGTGTCTCTAATATTCTCTTGACTCTTTTTTTGGCTCACCATATAGCTGCTGTAATTCCGAGCATCATATCCCCACACAATTGTGTCTCAAGCAGGTGTGTGGGGGGGGGGAAGGAGTTGGGAGGAAGGTGTCAATAAAGAGAAAAAAGACTTAGATGGGTAGACAGTTCATGTAAGAAATGTTCCCGCTTTATGCCTGTTAAAAATAGGGCTGACTGTGACTATAGTTAGCAGCCTGCCTGTGCACAGACACTAAACCTCAATATGCAATACAAAGGTAGAAGACAGTCCAGGCAGGAATGCAGAGGCTCTTGACGTATCACTTTATAGAGTGTCACACCAGCTATTTCCTATAGTCATTTATGTGTCTGGTCTCTCTTGCCAGGCTGTGCACTTCTTATGGATGGCGACTGAGACTCTGTCACCTTTTATAGCCCCGACACATGGTGGGCTCTGTTCTGTTCCTTTGAAGAGGCTCGTTTGGAGACAATGGGCTTCATCTGCTCAACCACGAAGTTCTAGATTTTGCCTTATTCTGATGTCTGTACTGAGTGCATTGATGACTCCCTTCTATTGTGGAAAATAAAAGCCACAAACCAACTGCTTTGTCTTTGAAAGAAAAGGATTTCATTCTCTTCAGTATTTGATGGAATGGATAACATATTAATCTTAGCACATTCTGAATAGTCTCAACACAGTGTTGCATTAAAAAAGTATTAGGCTAATATAAAAAAAATCCCTAGAAAAGCCGTTTAGCTTTCACTGATGTCTTTCAACAAGGCTCCTGATGGAAATGCCTTTATATGTAGCAAAATTGTCTAAAATCCTCTTTCTCTGTTCTCTCCCAGCACCTTGCATATCACACTGTGGCAGCTACCCTTTATATCTTTTCTTCTCTCTCTCAAAATTCTTTAAAGGCTCAACTCATGCTAGCTCCTATCTTTCTCTTTCCTCCAGGCTCCATTCCACTCCTCCCCACCCCTAGACCCATTCTTTTGTTCTTTGCCTCTTTTCCTATGAATACAGTCTCTCCTCTTTCAATTTTCCTGATGAGCACAATCCAGGAAGCAAGTGACTCTTCCTCTCTTGAATCTGGGGAAAAAGTACTCTTGCATCAATATTTTCAATCTTTATCACAATGGAAAGGGAAACAAGACTACAGAAACATGACTTGGCAAGCAAGGAAATGGCCTAAATCAACTGCTTTGTTATGCAGGCTTTTCAACAATTTCTTTTCTTGGTCACATTCCATAACATCTTTTAGTTTCAATATTCTCATCTGTTAAATGGGTTCATAATTGAAGGTTTTTGTGAGGGTTAAAAAAATTGTTATATGTAAAGAACAGCTCCAAGTAGACACTTAAACTTTATCACAAATGTAGCCAGAAAAGGAACTAGAGGTGGGCTCTTAGTTGGTTAGAAAACATTTGGAGCTTAGGCCTCTGACTGGGCAACTTCAAGGAGGGTTTTGCATGAATTCAAGGTTTATAGTTCCTGCTGTGTTTACTTACAGCTTCCAGACAGGGTGATTTCTATACTCAGTGGTGTGCTGGAATAGGCTTGCACTGACTTGAGAGCCCAACCATGCACATCTCTCCCCAACTCCACAGTCACTGACCTCATACTGGTGGCTTGAAATTGGCCGTGGTGGAAGAGTTTACACTAAGGAAATGGGCATGCCACAAAACAGTACTCCCCTTAACCCCCAGTTTAACATTTCTAGATTTCTAGTACACCAATGTCTATTCCTCATATTTTGGTTGGACTGGACTAGGCATTGTCAAACTTTTTCTGTAAAGGGCTAGATAATAAATATTTTAGTCTTTAGGGACCATACTGTCTGTTGCAGTTTCTCAACTCTGATGTTGCAGTATGAAAGTAATCATAGACAATAGGTAAATGGGCATGGCTTTATTCTAATACTTTTAATTTATACAAAATAAACAGGGGAATGATTTGGCCAATGGGGCACAGTTTGCCAATGTCTGATCTGGGTAGTTGCTGCAATTCCTTTTTCAATTTGTAGCAGTTAGAGAATAAACAAGAGAGTCAGCTGTGCAGTACAGGAGGTGGAGGCAATAAAACCAGAAGTATGAGAAGTAGAAATTTTCTTTTATTTATTTACTTATTTATTTATTGAGACGGAGTCTTGCTCTGTCACCCAGGCTGGAGAGCAGTGGCACGATCTTGGCTCACTGCTAACCCCGCCTCCCAGGTTACAGTGATTCTCCTGTTTCAGCCTCCTGAGTAGCTGGGATTACAGGCGTGCACCACCATGCCTGGCTAGTTTTTGTATTTTTAGTAGAGACTTGGTTTCACCATGTTGGTCAGTCTGGTCTTGAACTCCTGATCTCATGATCTGCCAGCCTCAGCCTCCCAAAGTGCTGGGATTACAGGCACAAGCCACTGTGCCCAGCCTTCTTTTTTTTTTTTTTTAAACCTGCTTTAAGGCATTTATGAAAAGCCCATAACTAACATTATACTTGATGATGAGACCGGATACTTTCTCCCTCAGATTAGACACAAGACGTTATCCTGTCACAGATCTCTCTTTAATTCAGAGTGAAATATCCAAATAACAGCCAAAAATAGTGACAAAGAGTAAAGGGCAACATATAGAAATAACCCACATGAGACTATACTCCATGATCAACTTTACATGCTGACAAATTGACACCAACTCTTTATTAGCAGATAAAATAAAGTTTTTTTATACCAAGAAAGAGAAGTTTTTCCCATAAGAATAAAAGATGGAATATATACAATTGGTGAGGATATCTAGAACCCACCACATAACATGTGATGGTGAAGCAGAATTGTTGTCTGGGGTAAATACCCAAAGTCTCATGCCAAGAAGATTAAGAACACAGATACACACAAGGAGTGAGTTTAGGAGCAGAGGTTTAATCAGCAAAAGAAAGAGGAAGGAGAACAGGTCTCTCTTGTGAGACAGAGGGGCGCCTGAAAGGGAAATCTGACCCACAGCATAGTGCATTGAATTTTATAGGCAGGCTTGAGGAAGCAGTGTCTGATTAATGTAGAGTCCACAGATTGGTTCGACCAGGTGTGATGTTTACATAGTGTGCAGGGAAGGATGGCCATCCCACCCTAATCTTATGCAAATAGGCTTTCCACTTGGCTGGTGCTGTGTTGTCTGCTCCTTACTGTACATGTGGCTGGCAAAGGGAAGGGAACATGGAGCCACCATTTTGAACATGCCTAGTCCCAGGTAGCCTTTTCTTGTTGGCACAACTGCTGGCATTCACCCCTGAAAACTTCTAGCTTGCTTGTCTATGTCTGCAGCTTGATTTTGCAGGCTGCTCTTTCTTAGAAAAGGAAATGATTTTGGGGCTGCTTTTCATTAAAAGGAAAATATTACTGAGGACTCCTGTACCCTCATTATCTGCCTAAATAATTTCTTCTTAACTCCTATATCAATGGTTAATGTTAAGTGTCAATTTGATTGGATTGAAGGATGCAAAGTATTGTTCCTGGTGTGTCTCTGAGGGTGTTGCCAAAGGAGATTAACATTTGAGTCAGTGGACTGGGAGAGGCAGATCTACCCCCAATGTCGGTGGGCACCATCTAATCAGCTGCCAGTGTGGTCACAATAAAATCAGGCAGAAGAACGTGGACAGACTAGAGTGGCTGAGTCTTTTGGCCTTTATTTTTCTCCTGTGCTGGATCCTTCCTGCCCTCAAACATCAGACTCCAAGTTCTTCAGCTTTGGGAATCTTGGACCTTCAACCACAGACTGAAGGCTACACTGTCGGCTTCCCTACTTTTGAGGTTTTGGGACTCGAAACCTTGTTCGAGTCCTTGTTCCTTGTTCCTCAGCTTGCAGACAGCCTATTATGGGACCTCACCTTGTGATCGTGTGAGTCGATACTCCTTAATAAACTCCCCTTTATATATACATCTATCCTATTAATTCTGTCTCTCTAGAGAGCCCCAATATATGAGTAAAAAAAAGTCCCCACAATAAAGACTCAATTATCAGTGACCTATTAATCACAGAAGAATTAAACAACTATATAAAAATTAACCCTATATATTCGAAATACATTTCAATTTCACCCAACAGATTTGAAATACTTTATTTATTTATTTATTGATTATTATACTTTAAGTTCTGGGATACATATGCAGAACGTGTAGGTTTGTTACACAGGTATACATGTGCCACGGTGGTTTGCCGAAGCCATCAACCTGTCATCTACATTAGGTATTTCTCCTAATGCTATCCCTCCCCTAGCCCCCTACCCTGACAGGTCCCAGTTTGTGATGTTCCCCTCCCTGTGCTCATATGTTCTCATTGTTCAACTCTCACTTATGAGTGAGAACATGCAGTGTTTATTTTTCTGTTTCTGTGTTAGTTTGATGAGAATGATGATTTCCAGCTTCATTCGTGTCCCTGCAAAGGACATGAACTCATTCTCATTTTTATGGCTGTATTCCATGGTGTGTATGTGCCACATTTTCTTTATCCAGTCTAACATTGATGGGTATTTGAGTTGGTTCTAAGTCTTTGGTATTGTGAACAGTGCTGCAATAAACATACATGTGCATGTGTCTTCATAGTAGAATGATTTATAATCCTTTGGGTATATACCCAGTAATGGGATTGCTGGGAGAAATGGCATTTCTAGTTTTAGATCCTTGAGGAATTGCCACACTGTCTTCCACAATGGTTGAACTAATTTACACTCCCACCAACAGTGTAAAAGCATTCCTATTTCTCCACATCCTCTCCAGCATCTGTTGTTTCCTGACTTTTTAATGATCACCATTCTAACTGGTGTGAGATGGTATCTCATTGTGGTTTTGATTTGCATTTCTCTAATTACCAGTGATGATGAGTTTTTTTTCATATGTTTGTTGGCCGCATAAATGTCTTCTTTTGAAAAGTGTCTATTCATATCCTTTGCCCACTTTTTAATGGGGTTGCTTGTTTTTTTCTTGTAAGTGTGTTAACATTTCTTGTAGATTCTGGATATTAGCCCTTTGTCAGATGGATAGATTGCAAAAATTTTCTCCCATTCTGTAGGTTGTCTGTTAACTCTGATGATAATTTCTTTGGCTATGCAGAAGCTCTTTAGTTTAATTAGATCCCATTTGTCCATTTTGGCTTTTGTTAAAATTGCTTTTGGTGTTTTCGTCATGAAGTCTTTGCCCATGCCTATGTCCTGAATGGTATTGCCTAGGTTTTCTTCTAGGGTTTTTATGGTTTTAGGTCTTCCATTTAAATCTTTAACCCATCTTGAGTTAATTTTTGTATAAGGTGTAAGGAAAGGGGTCCAGTTTCTGTTTTCTGCATATGGCTAGCCAGTTTTCCCAATACCATTTATTAAATAGGCAATCCTTTCCCCATTGGTTGTTCAAAATATTTTAATATGGATAGAAAAAATTTTATCTTGCTTTAACAAACAAAACAAAACAAAACAAAAAATCCCCCAAACCACTGCCTTTTAAACTCAGGTACTGTTGCTTAAAAATACCTACAGAATTCTACTACTCAGCCATAAAAAGGAATGAAATAATGACATTTACAGCAACTTAGATGGGGTTGGAGACCATTATTCTAAGTGAAGTAACTCAGGAATAGAAAACTAATTATTGTATGTTTCCACTTACAAGTGGAGCTAAGCTATGAGGACACAAAGGCATAAGAATGATACGATGGAGTTTGGGGACCCTGCGGGGGGAAGGTTGGGAGGAAGTGAGGAATAAAAGACTACGTATTGGGTAGAGCACACATTGCTTGGGTGACAGGTGCACCAAAATCTCAGAAATCACTACTAAAAAGCTTAAATTCATGTAACCAAAACCACCTGTTACTCCAAGACTATTGAAATACAACAGAAAATAAAATTTCACAGTAATCTTCAGAGCCTTTTTATTATGGTAAACAGTACGGGGGCTTCTGAAAAAATAAAAAATAGGACAGAGAGAGGTTGGTTACCAGATACAAAACTACACTAGAGAGAAACACGCTCTGCCTTTCTTCAGCACTGTAGGGTGAATATGGTTAGCTATAATTTATTATATATTTTCAAAAGTCTAGAAAAGTTGAATCTTCCCAACACAAAGAAATGATAAATATTGGAGGTGATGGGTATGCTTATTATATGTTGTATACACATATTAAAATATTACTCTGTATCCCATAAATATGTAGAATCATTATATGTTAACTAAAAATAGAAGGGGAAAAAATAAAAACAACTCCTACAGAATCCTCACCTAGAAATTTTCTTGACTAATGCCACTTATCCAGCTCGCCTGTCTAATTTCTTTACCAATGGATGCCTCCGGCATGCTGCATGGGGGAGCCTAGTAGGCTTCACTCTCACAGATGGTTTCTTACAACAAGAGTTAATTTTGTTTGTTTTTAAACTCGTCTGTGTCCATTGTGCTTATTATTAGAAATATGGTATTGAAATATTACAAAAATGTCATGATACCAAAATATCATAAAAATATTATGAAAGTGAAGCAAACAGTGTTTTTGTTAAATAACTTAATGCAGATGAAAAACTTAAAGATGAGTCAATACAAAAAACATCTATTGGATAAGATGTAGGCAAAACCCTGTGAAAGGTTGCATTGTACTCAGGAGCTTTGCAAGTGTCTTGATACTCTTCCTACACTTTCAGTAAAGCTAAACTATCAGTTATTAATATACATTCTGGGTGTGGTTTGTTTAGGAGTGACACAGAGCTATAATTAGAAGGACCACCTAATATCAGCCTCATTTTATCAGATAAGATAGCTTCTATTATATTCAGCTGAGCACATGTAGCCTAGGGGACAAGGTAACACAAAATATACCTCTTTTCTTATCTCACACAATGAGCCTTCCTTCTCTTTCTGGTGGAAATAATCAAAACAGGTTTCCCCCCACCACTGGATGGCCATTTACATAGTGCAGTGAACAATGAATTTATGCCATGCAGGAGAGAGAAGTTAATTTTCTTCAACCACCACGAATTCCAAATAAATGTTGGTTGAATGAATTAAGACTGTACAAAGAGGGAAATTTGTTCACAGTAAGGCCAAATTCCTATAATGGATGACAGTTATTTCAGGGAGATTACATTCTATTGGAATTAAGAAAATGAAAGTTGAAGATGATTGAATTGGCCAACTTCATCAGCAGATCCCTGGGAGGAGGGTTGCAGAACGGGATGGGGGGCAACACAGGTTATGGTAAGATTTACTTTTGTACTGTAAAAGTAGCAGAAAAACACTTTCTAGTCAAGTGGATATTATGCAGTGTTACCATTGGTAGCAATCATCGCCAAGTCCTAGGTCATCCTATGTGTTAAGTGATTATAGAGTTTCAGAACTGGCTTATTTGGTGCTACATAGTTGCCAAATAAAATGTTCTCATTGGAGGACATTCAGAAAAATAAAGAGCATCATATAAAAATGACATCTGACCTCACTACCTGGAATGAAAACTATTAAAGTGTTGTTATTAGTCCTTACAGTCTTTTTTTCCCATGTTTAACCCATTTACTGATCATTCTACAATGATATCCTAATTGATGAGAGCAAAGTTTTATTTACTCTAGCTATTCCCAATGCAAGGAAATACCGCTAGTTTCCTACCTCTAACTGTTATACCTGCCTACTTTTTGCCATCCCTGAAACCCAATCACTTTCTCTTCATGGCCCCTACACTCCTGCACACAGCCCAGTTGTCTGTTCCTTGGCTTACTTTCCCAGTCTGTGTTCCCAGATGTCTTTTTTCATTCAGCGTATTTTGCCTCACTAGATTGACTTATTCTTCCTGGTATGCAGGTTGTATTCCATCCATCCTATAATTCTTTTTAGGATCTGTAGAGTTGAGATCATGACCACTATTTTCTCATCTTTTTCTCTGTCCAAAGCAGCTGACTTCAGACGCTTAGGGTCTCATTGCACTCCTTAGCCAAGAAGCTAGGAAGTCAGGGGAAGTGGATGCTAACATTGAGGGAGGGGGCATTCTGTGGTCACCATTGGAAAGAATATGATGTTGAAGACATAACAGGGCAGGCACAACTTGAACTTCATCTCACACAGTTTTGAGTGTTGAATCAAGTTCATTTTTCTACCTTATGGCACTCATGTTTTATGTTGTCCTCCATAAGGGAATATTTAAGAGGAATGTTCATAGGAATGGGAGATCATGGTTGTATTAATTATTTGGTTGCAAGTTACAGAAAATGATGCTGGCTATTTTAAGCAAAAATGAAATTCCTTAGAAACAGATATCACAAGATTGACAGGAAGAATGAAGAACCAGGCCTGGGAGTTGCAGGGTAAGAGGAACTGCACTGGGTCTCCTTTGTAGAAGCTATTCAGCAATTTCCCCACCTGGAGTCTGGGATAATTGAACTCCAGTGGTTCCTCTGGTGTCTGAGGCCCTTTGGTAACTCAGAGTCCTGGGAGACAGAGGTTGACTGAGTTGAGCTTTGCTCATGGCTACCCCCTGACTATCCTGGGAGGAAAGACTGAGGTGCAAGAGCATCCAGGGACTCTGTGTTTCAGTAAGGGAGAAGCCAACCTGCTGTTAGAAGGAGGACATGAAGCCTGGGCATCCAAAACTTGCAACAGTAGTTTTCTTAATTGAGCAATGGATACGATAGAAAACATTAGCTTGAATTTGGCCCCATATGTGAGGCAGCCTCTTGTGGTGGAAACAGCTGCCAACATACTGTCATAAAAGCAGCTAAAAGCAAAGGTGTTGGAGTCAGAAAAATCTGGTGAAAATCTGGCTCTGTGACCTATAAGTTGTGTGACCTGAAGCCAGTTATTTTACCCATCTAAGCCTCAGCTTCTTAGTTTGCAAGAATGGGGATTAATGCCTATTTCATAGATTTGTGGTCAAGATTCAATGAAATAATAACATGTATAAAGTACTTAGCCAAGAGTCTGATGCACTCTCCATGAGTGCCAGCCATTATTATTAAAACATTTTTAGACTATCAGCTCTGAAATCTGTCATCTCGTATTGTTTGTTTCCTCATCTGTAAAATGAACAGATGAACAACAAGCTTTCAGAGCTGTTGCCCAGTTGACATTGTACGCATGGACACAATTATTTCCAGAAAAGCTTCATTAATGACCCCTCTATGAATAACTGCACAATTCATCTAATACATAGCTTCCATGTCATTTTAGGAAACACTTATTAGCACACAGCAGCCCCTGAATGAATGCCTTAAGGCCTTTCCTAGAAGCTTGCAGTCTGTTGCCACGGAATAGCTTTTGAAGTTTGGGAAACTATAAATGACACATATCCCATGGTAGAAATGAAGATAGAGCTTAGGGGCACACCAGAATAACGTGTGAAAGGAAGCTGTAATAAACATAATTATAATCAGCTTCCTGCCTAAGGATGTTAGAACCATTTAAGCTTAGCTTAGTATTATGCAAGTTAAGACATACCACCGTTTAAATCATCTCTCTCAATATACAGCAACAACACATAGCGAAACCTTGTTAGAACATTGTAGTACCTTTCCTTACTGGGTTCCCTGCCTCTGATCTCCATTTTAAGCAATTTCAGGCACAGATACCAGATTTTCTTCAACAACCTTTATCACATTCAATGGCTCTCAATTTTTAGAGAATAAGTTCTATAAAATTATAGAGATAAAATAGTACAGATACAGTGAACTATACATTATGTAATTTAGAATTTATTTCTTTTGTAATTATAGTTATATAAATAAGTTTTTAATAGAATAAGTTCATTCCTCCAATCAGCATTTTTAAAACTCCTACCCTGTTTCAAGGCATTAGGTTCTTGGGATATAAGGATGTCTAGAGTACAGTCCCTTCTTTCTAGAGTATATAGGTTAGCGGAAGAACATATCTGAAAAAAAAATACGACATTGTGTAAGCATTTTAATTTATGCACAATGTCTTATGGGATCAGAGAAGAGAAAGCATTTATTTTTGCTTGAAGAGGACAGAAGAGGCTTCCAGTCTAGGCAAAGAAGGAGGTGGGAAAGGATGGGGAAAGGGGAAAGATAAAGGAGAAAGCAAGGAGTGGGAAGATGAGCATGAGGAGGAGGGGGAAAGGAGGATGATGATTATGAGGAGGAAGATAAATTTCTAGAAAATAGAAAGCATAGTCATAGAACTCAAAGGCATAGAAATGAACAAAAGCAACTGGGCACGGTGGTTTACGCCTGTAATCCCAGCACTTTGGGAGGCTGAGGTGGGCAGATCACTTGAGGCCGGGAGTTTGGGACCCGCTTGAGGACAACGTGGAGAAACTCCATCTCTACTAAAAATATTTTAAAAATTTGGCAGGTGCGCTGGCGAGTTCCTGTAATCCCAGCTAGCCAGGAGGCTGAGGTGGGAGAAGCACTTGAACCTAGGAGACCAGGAGACAGAGGTGGCACTGAGCTGAGATCACACCACTGCACTCCAGCCTAGGTAATGGCATGAGACTCTGGAAAAGAAAAAAAAGGGATTAAAAGCATTCAGCACGGTGTCTTCAGGGATCTGCAGGCGTGTGCAGTAGCTGACCTGTGGGAGCGTGGGAGGAGAGTGGAAGAGTGGCAGGAAATGAGATTGGGCATAGGTCAGATCCTGAAGGGATTTTATATGCCAAGCTAAGGCTTGGAGTTTTAGAGATGATAAGGTGTTTAAGGAATAGTTGGACATGATTTCTGTACAGAAAAACCATTCTGAGAGCATTGGGAAGAATGGCTTGGAAGTACGATAGACCGACCGGGAGGTCTGTTATGGCAAACTTGATGCAAGTGTTCATAATAACAACTACCAGTAGAAATTATACTGGAAAAACAGATATAGGCAAAACATTATACTCAGGAGCCTTGTAGTCAAAGCAAAAACAGATTATACTGGAAAAACATAAATGTCCATTAATAGGCAATGAATATCTACATTGTAGTATATTCATATGACAGAATATTATACAGCAGGCAAAAATAATTGAACTACATGTACTTTTGTAGATATAGTTCTACAAACTACAGAACATGGGTAAACTTCAAAACCAAGAAAAGGTCAAGTTGAAAATGAATCTGTAGAGTTGAACAGCATTTATGTAATTTAGAAACATACATAAAATGCTATTAATATGTATCATACATGTGTCCATACATAGTAAAAACATAAAAGTAACAATATAAAAGATAACATAATACTCCTGATGATGGTTCCCGCTGAGAGAGAAGGTGTGTCCTGAGGTCGGTTAGTATAGTTCACTGTATCTGTACTATTCTATTTATTTAAAAAATACCCAATGACTTGAAACAAATGTGGTAAAATAAAATATATTAAAATTAAACATTGAGTACATAGTTGCCACTGTGTTTATACTTTTTATGGTTGTAGATGGTCACTTCCTAAAAAGAATTTAAACTTTACAAAAGTTATGTGAAGTAGATTCCCTGTTATTGTACCCATTTTATCAATGGGGCATAGAGTAGTTAACTACGTTTGTCACAGTCCACAGCTAGGAAGTGGCAGAGCTGAGATTTGAACCTGTGTTTTGGCTCTGGAGCCTACGGTTTTAGCCAATGCTGTATATATATCTTCTCTTATGATTAAAAGCAACACCAGGTACATTGTGAGAGAAATCAATTAGAAATTTACAGAAGCATAAAAAATGATAAACCAAATTCTCCCCTATCCATGACATTAATCATAATGTTGACTTCTCATAATGGAGACTTCTTACAACCATTTTTGATTTTTGTTTATTTTGTAATTGCTAAATTTTGAAAATCATCAAACTTCACTGAAAAAAAGATGATATGAAAATGATCACACCCCAACTTTCTTCTCTTTCCTTTCCTTTACAGCTCTTCATAATCTGTGACCTTCTTTCAGATACATTGATACGTTAATTATTTTATATTATCAAGAGCTGTAACATTTACCTTGTTTTGTAATCATATATTTTTAATGCTTTAATAAGTTACTCTAAAGCTATGAATTGAATTAAGAGCATTATGTTAGTATATGTAAATATTATTCAACATAAAACAAAAAATGATTTGAATCGTGGAGCAGGAAACATATGCGATTTTACTAAACCTGTATGGCTAGCTAGAAGAAAAATCTTGAGACAATTGAGAGCAATAAATTCTCTTCTATTCCATCAGTGGCTCTGCCTACATTTTATTAAACCGGATCCTTGGAGGGTGGGGCTCTTGTTTACTATTGTTAGAACTCAGCTTAGGTTATCTGCTGCTAAGAATGAGAGGAAAAATTTCTCTCTTCAGGAATATGATAGGATTTTAATAAAATCACCAGCAAACACAAGCCACCAATATGGTTAAAACATATAAAAAGTGATGTTTACTGATTTATTTATTCTTCATATTTCCCCCCTGCCAAGTGAGGGAGAGCCTAGAAAAAAATCTGGATCATTATCTTAATTGTAAAACTATACAGTCAATGTAATCAATAATCACATCTGACCATATCACAACAGAAATTATTTTGAATGTTAAATCATGAATTTTTATTAAACTATCCCCATTAAGTTTATATGCTTACACAGCACCATAAATTCAGCTCATTATAGTCGTGCACATGAAATCCATCCTCTCTTTGTCTCTTATCCATGAAGCCAATTATATTTATGAGTTTGCCTTGTAGTTTTATATGCAGTCTTATCCTTTCCTAACTGAAGATATTATTTCCCACCTTTACTCTTGTTCCTGCTGTACAGTGTGTTAAACTTTTCCTTTCATGTGAGTCCTGCTCTAATTCCTTTCTCCCCAGAAGCCTTGATGGTCTAGATATGTTCAGCCTTTCGTAACGGTATCTTTCGATGACTTCATAATCCAAGCCTTTTATCCAACTGACCTTCTCTGCTTGTCATTGACAACCAGACCTATAACGCATCCCACCATTCTAGTGAATACATCTGTCCCTTGTGAATTTAGAGAGCCTTAATTCATTCATTAAATCATAGGCTCATTCAGTTAATCATTGTTTATTAAGAAAATTCTCTGCTCTGTGTTACATTAAGGTTTGGGGATAAAAAAAAAATAAAGACTAAGACATAGTTTCTACCTATAATGGGCTGAATGGAGACCCAAAAGATAGGTCTCCCTGCAACCTCAGAATGTGGTTTTATTTGGAACAAAGGTCTTTTCAGATGTAATTAAGGTAAGATTCTCGAGAGGAGATAATCCTGGATTAGGGAAGGCTCTAAATCCAATGACAAGTGTCCTTTTAAGAGACAGAAAAGGAGAAGACATGGGGTCACAGAAGAGGACACCATGTGAAGACAAAAGCAGAGATTGGAGGGATGTTGCCACAAGCCAAGGAATGCCAGGAGCACCAGCAGCTGGAAGAGACAGGAGGGATTTTCCACTAGAGCCTTTAGAGGGAGGGTGGACTGATGACACTTTGATTTTAGACTTATGGCCTCCAGAGCTGAGAGAATAAATTTCTATGGATTTAAGTTGTCAAGTTTATGCTTATTTGTTATGGCAAAGCTGGTAAATTAATACAGTAGCTATGCCTTATGTAGTCTATGAGAGAAGACAGATATGCCCATAACTAACAAATATAGTAAAGATGAAAGAGCTATATTCATTCTGTTCATTGAGCAGCTTCTATGTGCCAAGCATTAGGGACACATCAGTGAACAATACACACTAATATCTCTACTCTCAGGGAGCTTACATTCTAGTGTGGAGGAGACAGGTACAAAACCAAACCAAACAACCAACCAAACAAACAAACTGTAGGGCAAATTCTATGAGGAAAGTTCTATGGGGAAAAAGAAAGCAGAAAAAGAGAAGTTTTGGGAGGGGAGGGTTGTCATTTTAAAAGAGGTGGTCAGACAAATTTTCACTCAAAATATAACATTTGCACAAAGACCTAAAGGGCAGGTGGGAGCAAGCCATTTGAATATATTTTTGAGGGGTATAATATTGAGAACAGAAAATACAGTGGCCCTGAGGCAGCAACCACAATGGGACATATATGGTTAGCATGAAGTAAGCAAGGGAGAAAGTAGTGGGTGGTAAGATGAGACATGGGTGATGGTGATCATGGAAGGCCTTAAAGCCATAGCAGGGACTTTGGCTTTTACTCTTGAATTTGATGGGATGTTATAAGAAGGTTTTGAACAGAGAAGTTACATTGATATGACTTATATATATATTTTTGAACATTTTCCCTTGAATACCACATACATGATATATCTGTCATATAAAATATGTACGTATAAACATATTAAATATAAGTATAGTATACATATTTGTATGCTCATAAGTATATACCATACTCCTTTCCCCTTCTCTCCTCCTTTTTCTCTCTCCCTGTGCTATTAATTAAAATAGCAACAATTTTACAGTTAATCACAGTCTGTTTCATAACTCCTGCACTGTTGTTTTACATCACAGGAACTTAATTTATACTGCTGGGTAGAAAATATGTAGCACCTACTATTTGCCAGAAAATATTTTGGAGATTTACAAGTGATTAAGATACAGTGCTCAAGGTTATTTAATTTTGGACTTGTTTTGCTTTCCTACTGTTTAAAAAAGTTCCTCAAGGACAGTGTGCAGGTTGAGTATCCCTCGTCTGAAAGCTTGGGACCAGAAGTGTTTTAGATTTCAGATTTTTCCACATTTTGGAGTATTTGCATAGACATAATGAGATATCTTGGGGATGGGACCCAGGTCTAAACATCTATGTTTTATATATAGGCCTTATGCACATAGCCTGATGGTACTTTTTATAATATTTTAAATGACTTGTGCATGAAACAAAGTTTTGATGGTGTTTTGACTGTGACTTGTGATATGAGGTCAGGTGTGGAATTTTCCACTTGTGTCATCATGTGAGTGTTGAAAAAGTTCTAGGTTTTGGAGAATTTCTCATTAGCGATGCTCAAACTGTACCTTATTCCACTGTCTCTCCCAGTACAATACCTTTCCCATACTAGGTATTCAGTAAATACTTTTTGGCCAATAACTCATGTAACTGTGAGATGAGTTGCTAACATTTTTATCCTGAGTGTCAGTGTTATTTATAAGCTTCCCAAATAAATAGATCACTAGAGGTTAAAGATGTTCTCTAATTTTGAGGGTATTTGTATGCTTATGCTTATGGGATAATAAAACATTCAAACCTGTCATATTCATTTCCTTTCACTGGTGTAACAAATTACCACTTTTTTTTTGGTAATATATATATTTTTTTAAATTGTGAAAGTAGCAATTTTCTTATTCATTCTAACACATTTCTTTTTTGGTTTTATTTTATTTATTTCTTTATTTTTAATTTAATTCAATCTGTAAGTTTTGGGATACATGTGCAGGACGTGCTGGTTTGTTACATAGGTAAACGTGTACCATGCTGGTTTGCTGCACCTGTCAACCCATCACCTAGGTATTAAGCCCAGCTTCTTGATGCTCTCCCTCCCCCTGCACTGCCCGACAGGGCCCAGTGTGTGTGTTTCCCCTTTCTGTGTCCATGTGTTCTCATTGTTCAGCTTCCACTTATAAGGGAGAACATGCAGTGTTTGGTTTTCTGTTCCTGTATTAGTTTGCTGAAGATAATGGCTTCCAGCTCCATCCATGTTCCTGCAAAGAACATGATCTCATTCCTTTTTATGGCTGCATCGTATTCCATGGTGTATATGTACCACATTTTCTTTATCCAGTCTGTCATTGATGGGCATTTGCTTTGATTCCATGTCTTTGCTATTGTGAATCACACTTCAGTGAACATATACATGCATGTATCTTTATAATAGAATGATTTATATTCCTGTGGGTATATACCCAGGAATGGGATTGCTGAGTCAAATGGTATTTCTGGTTCCAGGTCTTTGAGGAATCGCCACACCGTCTTCCACAATAAATTGCTGCAAATTTAGTGGCTTAAAACAATACCGATTTATTCCTGGACAGTTCTGGAGTTCAAAGGTCTCAAGTCAGTTTCACTGGACTAAAGTCAAGGTTTTGGCAGGACTGGTTTCTTCCGGAAGCTCTGAGAGGATAATCCATTCCCCTGCCCTTTTCAGCTTCTAGTGGCCCCCTGTATTCCTTGTCTCACGGCCCCTTCGTCTATCTTCAAAGTGCATCCCTCTGCTGCTGTTATCACATCACCGTCTCCTCTTCGGCATCTCCCTCTGCCTTTTGCGTGTAAGGATCCTGTGGGCCCACCTGGATAATTGAAGACAATTGCTCCATGTCAAGATCCTTAACTTAAACACATCTGCAAAATCATTTTGCCATATGAGAGAACGTAGTCACCGGGTCTGGGGATTAGGATGTGAACATCTTGTTGGGAGGGGTGGTATTTTTCAGCCTACCACATTTGGCTAATGTAAATTCAAACAAAAAGGCAAAATTGAAGGAAACGTAACTTGACATACTGACTCACTCTACCATACCGTACTCTGAAGGATAAATGAATCTGCAGATAAGCAAATGTGGGAAAATCATGAGGGTTGCAGAGGGCTCATCTGCTAGGTAGTCAGTGGCGTTTGGTGATGTATGATGATTAATTACAATCTGCAAAGGCTGTCCCAGATGTGAAGACCTCATAAAGCCAGAGATGGTATCAATGGTTTATTAGTTTTCTTGATGGAAGCACCTTAAACAGATGTGGCCTAAATGTCCATTTTTCAACTATTTCTGTTTAACAACTGGGGGCTTTCATGCATGTTTGTCAAACCTCTCTATATATGCGAGGGTTTTTTCTTAGAAAGTTGTGTGTACACTAATTTTTCAAAAATTAAGTCCTCATTTGAATGAACCCTGTTAACTCTTACTCAAGAATTGTAAAGCAAATCTTTCTAATAAGTGAATTATGAAGGTTACTTAAGGAGGGCTCATATGTATGTTCTGAATAAAAGGGATTTTAGGAAATATCTATTTCTTTTTGATTAAAAATTCACATTAAAATCTAGCATTTTCTAAACAGTACACTGTATGGCAGGTTTGTTGATACAGTATCCTATGTGGTAGAACTTGTCAGATATTAGGCAGAAACCACGCAGAAGAATCCATTACTATGTCAATTTTGATAATTAAACACAATCTTCTCCCACTGAGAGCACACATGCTTCAGAGGTAACACATTCAGGTACCACTGCCTTAAAGCAAGGGTGACTTACTTCTTGACTGGAGGTGCTGGGCATTGAGAAATTCTTGAGCTCTAAGGAGGAAAAAAATGCTACAGAAGAAGATGGGTGTGAGTTGATGAGGTGCAGGAGGACTGAGCACTAACTTCACTGTCTAGGCCTGGTGCAGGTAGCAGCTGACACCCTAGCTGCGGAAGGGAGAAGGAATCAAGGAACTTCGCTAGGTCCCCTAATATCTTGTGGGTAGGCATAGCCTTAAATTTAGGATCTTAGTGGAAGAATCCCTCAGAGTCATATGCTTATTTATTCCCAGCTGGCAAATATGACTGAAAAAAAATCTCTCCACACAGCTCAAGCTCGTTTCTTGCTGAGTCTCCTAAGGATGACTAATTCCTGCAGTTCTTTCTTCCCTTCTCCCCTTCATTGCTCTGTCAGACTTATTAACGTATGTATATTCCTGGCTTTTCCACTATACGAATGATTCAGAAACAAATTAAAATGTCAAGTTCTCCATGGCTTACTGGTAATATTAGAATCTACCAGTTTCTATTAAATTTCCATCAAATAGTATTATTCAGAGACAAAAGATCAATTAATCCCTGTTCTTCTGCTCCCGAAAAACACTGATCACAGGAGACCCAGTGATGTGAGCTCTTATTTAATCAACAGAGTCAATGGTGCCCTGGAACATAGGAGAAAATGAGACCCAGACATAAAGCCTTGAGCCATGCCCTCTTTATCAACTCCACACATTATATGAGAAAGGCCAGTTCAGAAGGTTTGATAGATACTCGCTCAAGTATGCCATTTCATAAGGAAGAAGAAGTTACTTCCAGATTTGAGTGAACAGCTTTCAAAGAAATGTATGACTTTATTTTATGCGACATAGGCTACCTTTATAGAAGGAGTAACCACCCCTTTTATAGCAGGACTAATGCGAAAGAAAAAGACTTTTTCATCATTACTTCCAACTACTCCCTTGGCACTTTTACGAGGAGAGCTGGGCAGTTATTGTTTCCGTCTCAAGATAAACGTAAGGAGAAGTATCAATAAAAAAGTAATTATCATAATAATAATTATAATAACCCAAACCAAAATAATAACAATGAAAGTAATAATCATAAAAAACATTGTTACATCTTTTTTCTTTAGGTCTTTCACCCACTGAATCTTTTTAATGTGTAGGAGCTGTGAGTTTTCATCCATTCCGCCTTAAGCAGTAATTGCATTTGATTTGGCCTGCACAATTTTACCCATAATATTAGAAATAGAAGAGAGTCATGCAGTGTGCTTATTATTGGTTATTATTAAAGATGGGGATCAGTGCCTTATCATGGGGAGCCATCAGACTGTCACAAACAACTTCCTTTCACTCACTTTCAGACTGCTGTGATACTCAATCCAACTCTGATTTAAACCTAACATCTGGCTATTTTTAACTGAGAAAACCACTTACTGGTCTCTCCTCCTTGGGCTCTGATTTTGGCTTCTTATGTGGCTTATTCTGTCACTTTCACCCCCTGCATTCAGTAGCTACCCTAATCAGAATAGAACCTATGCCACATCCAGAAGGAAATGTATCTTTGTAATAGATATATCAACGATTTCCCCTTCTCTGGATGGGCCCTGGTTTGCAAGGGTGTCTGTCCCTGGAACCCAGGCCCTGTGGCCCTTGCTGATTGGTTTTGGATATAGGCATCTGAAAGAAACGCTGCCAATCATTGCACTTCTGTGGATTTTCATGTGGTGGTCACCAAGGGGAGTCTCTCCCTGGCTGTGAGAGCCATAGGAGCTCAGGTGACCGTACTTTCTACAATGTGGAGGAAGCTAGGCTCCAGGAGAGATGGAAGCAGGCCTGAAAAACAAAGACAGCGAGAGCCCAGGCAGCTTTCAAGTTGTCTCTGAGGCTCAGTTTTACCCTACCCTTCCTGCGTCCTACAAGATTTTCTCATATACTTTGGACAAATTCCCTTTGCTTTCCAAGTTAATTTGATTTGGACATCCTTCTTTGTAAGTTGATGAATCTTAATGAATTAAGTCTTGTTCAGGTAGTGGTTCATAGGATCATAGGACCAAAGGTCTGGTGGTGTGGTGGGTAGAAACTAGCAATTGTGAATGTTTTACTGCTTTTGTAGGTTAGAGGACAGTCAAGGTTATATGTATAATTGAACATTATTTATACTTTCACACATTCTAACATGTTTTCTGGAGGATGCGAGAGGGAGTGGAGTTATGGTAGGTGCCTGGGAGTTGTGTGGATTCTGTGAAAATGTGTCATGCATCTGGAAGATGTGGCCTTCTCGATGTCCATTGCCGTAAGTTTGCTGAGTGCTGCAGCCTATTCTGGGATCCAGAATCTTCATCCAGTTTGTCCATTGGATCCACCTGGTTAGGACATCCATTTTTAGAGATGTATGAAATATTATTTAAGCTCTCACTTTTATAAAGCCAATAGTGTATAATAAAATGTTTTGGGGGGAGTTCCTCTTTGAGCACATTCTTGGGAATCAGGCATATCTTGGTTTGTCTAATGGGCTAGAGTGGTAAGCTTGCCCGGAGTGTTTGCAGTGGGAACTGAGATCATTGTAAGGAAAGGAACAGTCAGCATGAGCCCAATAGCAAGGTGTCAGTGGTCTGAGAGGAGGGGCTGAGAGCCATACAGTATGGTAGTCCAGTCCTCATGGCCTCTTGTATGACAGAGTGATTCTATTATACATACAAAGGAAGAAAATATCATAAAACAAAAAGTTCCCCAAATAACCCAAGATTTTAGAGGATCCCTTCCCCGACAAGAAGCTCTGTAAGGCATTGCTTTTCAGGGCAGGATTCCTGTGGTTTCCTTTTAAAATCCAGAAGAGGAAGAGAGCCATTCTTCTTTCTTTTGTATGGAAGACAGCCTGGCTGTGGTATTTTGAGGACTCTGGAAGACAGGGATGATCCTGTGTTTCCTACTCCTGTGTTTCAGTGGGTGATGAGAGCCAGCACATGGCAGCAAATCCTGCATATCTTCTGGGAACTACAGGAAATAGCTGGAAGACTTTGAGGAGGGTTGGAGGTCTTGTAAGGTGGGTGAATCAACAGATAGGGGAAAATGGCTACTGCTTTATTGAGTGCTTGTCATTCACCCAAGTGACCTATGTGTTTTATAACTTCCCATCTGCCAAAATGCAAACTAAAATATTAGGGGTTGATATTTCTCTTCTGTTTTCTGGCCAGCATGTGTTCTCAAATAAGGATAGGCTAAAGTTCTTTTCCTCTTCAGGGAAAGAGGGAAAGTGGAGGAGAGGCTAATGCTAGGTTAGAAAATGGAAGACAGCCTTGGCTCAGGAAGCAGGAAGGCAGAGACCCAAGTACTCTTCCAGCCTCGTTTCTCCACAAATGACAAAATGGGTACTAGTTAATTCTTTGTCTTGGAAACCTTGGTTATACATAGAACTCAGAATTATCTCTGTTAATATAGAAACCAGAGAAGACATTTGCCATCAAGTGCTAACAAGCTGTAGCTAGGATAGAGGTGGATTTGAGTTTCATAGCTGGACTCCTAGTACTTGCAGCCAGCTAGTTGCACAGACTGGCCCTATCATTTGAGTACCCTTTCAACATGACTTATATTTATATGCCCAGTTGAACTTTGGGGACCCTATTTATTACATTACAGTGGAGTTTTAATCTTCTCTACAGTTCTGTGAATTAGGCACTACTTTTATTCCCATTTTACCAGCATGAAGTTCTAAGATTAAGTAATTTGCTCAAAAGCACACAGCTAGCAAGTGTGAACTCAGGCAATCTAAGACCATAATGTGCTCTTTTAAAGAAATTCTTTATTAGTGAGTAACATACATATAGAAAAGTATACATGTCCTAAGTATACAGGTTGATAAACTTTCATAAACTGAATACCATTTGTAATCAGCACCTAGATGAAGAAACAGATCATTACCAGCATCCTGGGAGCCCTCTCATGCCCCTTTCTAGTTAGTCACTATGCCTGACAAGGGCAACTGCTCTCTTGACTTGTAATTGCATAAAGTAGTTTGACAGTTTTTGTACTTCATATAAATGGAATTTTACAATATTCTTTTCTATGTCTGGCTTCTTTTATTCAACACTGAAAATCACTCATGCTCCAGCAGGTTGCAGTGATATCCATGCTGTTTTAGTTGGTTCACTCCTGTTGCTGTAGTGTTCACTTGTTTGAATATACTCTATTCATTATACCATTGGTGGGCATTTGGGTAGTTTTCCGGTTTGGACATTGATGATAGTACTGCTACAAATATCCTAATGTATACCTTTTGGTAAATGTATTTATACATTTCTGTTGGGCATTTACCTAGGAGTGGAACACAGCACATGTATGTTTATGTTCATCTTCGGTAGGTGCTGGCAACTAGTTTTCCAAAGTGGTTGAACCAATTTACTCTCCCACCCGCAGTGTGTGGAAGCAGTGGTTGTTTTATATTCTTGTCAGCACTTGGTATTTTCTTTCTTTTTCATTATAGACATTTTGGTGGATGTGGAACAGCAGCTATCATGTTGTAGTTGGTTTTAATTTTCTTTTCCCTGTACATTTTCATGTGTTTTTTGGTGATTCTATAGTCTCTTTTGTGAAGATTCTGATCTAGTCTTTTGTTCTTTTTCCTAATGTGTTATCTCTTCTTATTACCACTGTGCAAGAGTTACCTATAAATTGTGGATGTGAATCCTTTGTTGGATACGTATTGTGAATATATTCTCCCCTTCTTTGGATTGTCTTTCATTTTCTTATGGTGCCCTATGAAGACTTTATGAAGAATGGAAATGTACCGAAACTTTAACACAGTATAGTTTATGTATTTTTTTTTTTTTTATTGCTAGCACTTTTTACAATCTCTTTCAGAAGTCTCTGACTACCCCAAGGTCATGAAGGTATTTTCTTCTGTTTACTTTTTACATTTTTATCTGTAATCTATCTGGACTTGATTGGGATGCAGAAAGTTGGGAGTAAAGGTACATTTTTTTTCCATATGAATATTCAGTTGGTCCAGTACTATTTATTGAAAAGCCCATCTTTTCCCCATAGCACTCCAGTGTCACTTTTGTCATAAATCAGATAACCTTAGAGGTGTAAGTTTGTTTTGGACTCTGTTCTGTTTTGTTGGTCAGATAGCCTTCTTGTCCACAGACTGTTCTTTTCACCACTGTGCTGTTTATATGAACCAATTTATACTTGCCAGGTTTGTGTGACTTGGAGAAATATGGGTTACATACAATATTTTAAATATTGTCTCACAAACACATTTGCACACAATAAAGTAAAAATAATATATAGGGTGATATAATATTATTTTTAAATTAATTTTCATCTTTTCCTACTAAATAAATCATACTTTATTTCATTTGTTTAGGAGACGTGTCTGCATTCTAATTCTTCCTGAGTTTTCTCTTATTTTTAATGGATTTCCAATCATCTGCTAGTTACCTTCTTTCTTTTCATGCTGGTCCAAATTTAACTCACTTCTGGGTTGAAATGGGCATAAATTCTCAGAAGCTCCATATTTATTTGTTGAAAACATACATTATAACTATAGAAAGTTTATTAACTTTATTTCTGAATTTCCCAATTTGCTACTGTGCAGATCTACGCAACACTGAAATGGTGAACACTGCATCAGTGAGCTTCTTTAAAAATGCCTGATGTAGATAACTCAGGCCTGAAAAGAATTTCTCACCTTACTTTCTGTGATTTATCCGTAGGAGGGGTTATATAGATAATTTTTGCTTTTGATGGGAAGTAGAAAACTTCCAGTTTGATGATTAACTGAAAATATCTCCCATTTTGCAAAGTCATTGACTCACTATTGCATTGTTAAAACTTCTCTTTTCTCCCACTCCCATCCATAGCAGTCTGCAATCTTCCTGATAACTGTTTACTTATTTGGGTGTTACTTGGCAGTGCGTTCCATATAATACGGGAAAAAAAGCTGCTGCTCTTTCTACATGTGCAGTTTAAGGATAAGCAAAATTAAGAGGTGGCAAGATGTGAGCAAACCTTAAACGAACTTCTCCACCCCAGCCTTCTCCCTGAATATATTCTTTGCAAAAGAACATAATGAATCCTTATTTTATTTTATTTTACTTTTTTTGAGAGGGAGTTTCTCTCTGTCATCCAGGCTGGAGTGCAGTGGCACGATCTCAGCTCACTGCAACCTCCGCCTCCTTGGTTCAAGTGATTCTCCTGCCTCAGGCTCCCAAGTAGCTGGGATTACAGGCTCCCACCACCATGTCCAGCTAATTTTTGTATTTTTAGTAGAGACTGTGTTTCACCATGTTGGCCAGGCTGGTCTTGAACTCCTGACCTCCGCCTGCGTTGGCCTCCCAAACCACTGGGGTTATAGGTGTGAGCCACCGTGCCAGCCCATAATGAATCTTTATGTTGTCTCCTTTCAGATTATAAATGTCAATGAGATAAAAGTGACTAACATTAGAATTTAACTTGGATCAAAATTCAAAAAAATTTAATGCTTCTGTGAGCCTTAGTTATAACTTAAAGTAGCCATCAGGTACTACTCTCCTGTGTTCAGCAAAGTATTGTTCTATTTTTATGAAGGGGCCTCAAGTACTGATATAATAATTCATATTAGTATGTAAAACATTTATTTTATGGGTAGAGAAGTCCATGAAAATCTTGGCCAGTGTCATATAAGTGGAAGTATAATGTAAAATTTCTCAGATATCTCTTTGCTAAGGGAAGGCCTTTATCCTATGACTAGGATCTTGGATGTGATGGCTGAAGCATAAACAGCTATCTTGTTACTATGAAGATGAAAAGCACATCTTGGGGAGTTGGAAGGGAGGGTTAGAAAGAGCCTGGGTCCTAACCATGTCAGTTCAGGACAGCTGCCTCCAGAAATCCATCTCTATTTTGTTCAAGACACTTCTTCGGGTTTTCAGTTATATGCAGCTGATCCTTACCTTATAGAAATATTATTTTAATATGGATTTAGGCTGGACTGTTTCTGACAATAGTGTTTTTTTTTTTTTTCTTCAGGAGGTATGGGTCCCATGTGTGTGTGTGTTCTTGCACATACTTTGTTCAACACTTACCTACCACAAGACTATAAGAAGAATTAAGGCAAATATAAACATCTCTGGCAGAGAGATCTTGAATGGTGCTAGACTTGGGGTAACAAAGCCTACTTGGACTGTTTAGCTGAAGCTTTTCATGATATTGTTCTCAATTAATTAACTTAGGCTTAGGGAAAGGTAGGGTTGAAGGCTATTTTTGCTTTAGAATGCCCCCTGGGGAGGGAGAACACATGCTAAATCATGGCTATCTCCTCTGAGTAGAAGACTGAATTTTCATGGATGGAGATGTGCAATGGAAAAAAATGAAGAGTGGATATGTTTCAGAGAGGAGGAGAGGAGGTTGATTCTTGAGACAGTGTGTCTACAACGGCAGCTGAGGAAAGTTCTGGCTTTATGCCTTTTTAAATTTGCATTTTCTTAGCATGGTGGTAGCACTGAAGTTTTAAGTTTTTAATCTTCTGCTTCGCAATTTGTCTGGTTGCTTATACGTTCTCAGTACCTAAAACTTGTTTTGCGAAACCTCATGTTGTGGTGGAAGGGAATTAAGAAATTAGACCATAAGAGAAAGGATGAGCTTTCCTGTATCAGCCCTCGAGTGAGGCCAGCACTATCAAAGATAAGGGTAGTTTAAAGATTTAAGGTCTGACCATCATGGAGCTAGCAGATGCCCAAGGAGGGGCTGAGGGGGATGGGAAGAAACAGCTGCTTAGCTGGGTGGATATGAGAAAAGTCTCATTTTTTCCCCAGATTCCTTTTTTCTAATTTACAAAAGAAAGGTAAACCTCTTAAACATTCAGATCTTACCATGATGTATTGCTTGGTGCATTGCCCTTGGATTTATAAACTTTTAGGTCAGGCAAAGGAATAATTTGAAATACTGGTGTAGGCGTTGGGAGAGTGGATATTCCAACGGCTGATAACACAGTGTAAAAAAGTTGGCAACTAATTCTTTGCTTTCAAAAGCATTGAATGAAAGCTTATTTGAAATGTCCACCAATAATTATTGAAACTGAGTTTAGACGGTGTATTACTGTGTTATTTTGTCCAATATCTAGTAAGTCGTTTAAAATATTGAGTGAAATTGTTATAAGAGAACTCCTTTCATTCTCTTCTACTTATTTTTAGGAATATCTTAGCCTGAGTTCTCAAAAATACAAAGCCAAAACAAAGCTCAGCTGCTAATATTTTATTGGGTGGGTGAATGGATGAATTCCAGATAATTGAGAGTGAGGAACAAAGTGAAGTGAGATGGTGAAGGATGGGAGCAAATACAAGATGATGCATTATTATACTGGCCACAGTCTAAACCTGGTTGGTTATTCAGTTTCATGGGATATTTCTGTATTTCTGGAGAGACTGTTCGGGATCACTGTGTCTCAGAAGAGTTTGTTCGGAAGAGGAAGGGCAAGGAATTAATTTATGAGCTCCTGACCATATCCTGCCTTTCCAGTGAAAGTGAACAGTAATTATTCACTGTTAATTGATATGGTAAGTGTCATTGTATGAATTTTAAGGCCGAATAAATACAATCACATTGCAAAATCGTGCATTTGCATTAAAATCATTCAGGCTTAAAAAGGGAGGAAAATCTGACACATGCTATAACATAGATGAACCTGGAAGACATTATCTTAAGTGAAGTAAGCCAGCCACGGAAAAACAAATATTGTATGATTCCACTTATATGAGATGTCTGGAACTGCCAAATTCATAAAGACAGGAAGTGGAATGGTGATTACCAATGGCTGGAAGGAGGTGGAATGGGGAGTTATTGTTTAATGGGTACAAAGTTTCAGATTGAGATGATGAAAACATTTTGGAGACAGATGGTGGTGATGATTGCACAACAGTGTGAATGTACTTGATGCAATTTAACTTTAAACTTAAAAATTGCAAAAATAATAAATTTTATGTTATGTATTTTACCACCATAAAAAGAATTTTTTCATGTAATAAAATGGATATCAGTGAGTATTAAATAATCATAATCTCCTATTTTATTAAATCTAAGTTACCACTATTACTTTTTGTTTCACTAAGAGAAAATTCTGTAACTGAAACTGACATGACTTTTTTTAATCACTTACTTAGAAATTTTATTCTATATGTATTGAAAGAAATCTTTTAGACTTATTTGAATCTTTACCATCAATTATGCTTTTCCTCTGAGCCATCACAGTTTGGTGCTACAGCCTGCCTACCTCCCCTCCCCTCCCCTCCCCTCCCCTCCCCTC
>NW_012106253.1:1687630-1695903 GCF_000951045.1 Mandrillus leucophaeus
TGTCACCCACGGTGGAGTGCAGGGGCACAATCATAGCTCATTGCAACCTCAAACTCCTGGACTCAAGGTATCCTCCTGTCTCAGCCTCCCAAGAGGCTGGGAACTGTAGTTTGGGACTACAGATGCATGACACTGCACCTGGCTAATTAATTTTTTTTTTGTAGAGATGGGGGTCTCACTTGGTTGCCCAAGTTGGTCTCAAACTCCTAAGCTCAAGTGAGTCTCTCACCTTGGCTTCTCAAAGTGCTGGGTTTAAGCCTATAGGTGTAAGCCTATAGCATTTCTTAAATACAATTTTCTCTGGAATTTTCTTCTAAGTCACTGACATGCATAAGCATGCCTGACACTTGACTAGAGCAATAATGATAGTCATCCCAATTTCAGAGATCTTAAAATTTTAAATAAGAAAGCACAATACTTGGAATCCATTGAATATATTTAAATGAATGAGGTAATAGTTTTATCAAAAATGTTAATATTTCTGACATGCTAAAAATTAGATCCTTTGCAACCATGAAAGTTATGATGAAAATGTTAATTTTCAACCGAATACATTGGTGAAGGGGTACATCATTTTTTTCAGAATTCCTTTAACAGAAAATTAAGAACACTTTCATGAAGAAGGTGACCATGAAGTGATGAAAGACTGAAAATTGAGTTACATGGTATTTTATTTAAATGCTATTTACATATTTTGGTTATTTTTTTGGCTGGAGATTATAGCTCATGTGAATGATCCATTTGTAGGTTAATGAAATGAATCCAGACAAATTCAGATAAAGGAAATGTATATGTTCAACCAAATATTTCCCTTCCTTTCTGTGTTCTCTCAAACATCTTATTGTCTATGAGCTTTTTTTAAACTTTTTTCAACTTTTGTGTTTCCATAGCTATTCTGACACCAGCTTTTACCTTGCCAATTTACATGGTCACTCTGTCACCCAGCCTGGAGTGCAGTGGGCAATCTCTGGCCACTGCAGCCTCGGCCTCCCTAGCTCAAACCATCCTCCTACCTCAACCTTGCGAGTAGCTGGGATTACAGGCATGTGCCACTATGCCCTGCTGATTTTTGTAGTTTTTTTTGTAGAGATGGGGTTTCACCAAGTTGCCCAGGCTGGTCTTGAATTCCTGGACTCAAGCAATTCTCCTGCCTTGGGCTTCCCAAAGTGCTGGGATTATAGGCATGAGCCACTACATCCAACGTCTTGCCAGTTTTGAATGTCTTCAACAATTCTTCTATGTTAATGGTTCTAACTTTTCTCAAGATTCAGTCATTCAATTGAAGCCAGCAATTGGGCAACTACTTTAAAACTCACTTGCAAAGTGACAAATGCAGCATCCTAGCTATAAATAATAAATACTTTGCACTACCAACTCAGATTGCGAAGATTGCTAAGTGTACATTTGAAGATATTTTCTGGTGATTTTGACAGACTGAGATTTTAATATCCTTGGGGTATAATCATCAGGGACTAATATAGATGAGAAGATGTACAAAGATCTTCATTAAAGGGAATTTATGTAAGTGAAACATTCCAATTTAATATCGGGTGACTTTTAAGTAAAGCTAAATGTCTGAAAGCTTTGATTTTTAATATGATAATGTCTTTTAACTTCTAAGTGATCTTGTATTGAACTATGGCTTTGATTGATTTCAAAATTTGTGTAGCTCAGAAAACAAGATTTCATTATTTTTGCTTTTTAATAGATGGTAATGTTACAATTGATTTTTAAAGATAATGTACTCAGGTATTCAGGTAATAAAGTTATTTTTATTGCTGGATTCAAATGGGGAAACAATTTTAATTTAAAGATCTATTCAGTTTCTCTCCTTAAAACTTGCAAGAAACATAAAAGGGTTTCTTTCCTTTAGTAACGAAATCCTGTTTAGAAACCAGATTCTGAATATTTGAACATCTTCATAAAGAAAAGGAAAATGTGTTCTAATTTTTATGTGTGAGCTTACTGGTACATAGATGTTTGTGTAAGTCATATTGGGCTGCTATAATTTGAGAGGATAGAAACTTCACCATTGGAATTAGAACTGATGAAATGTGGAAGTGTACAGTGGCAAGTGACAAGCGATTTTGTCCCTCTTTTTTTGTCCATCCAGTCTGGCCATCTAGACTTCCTGGAACTTGATGCTTCAGAGAGGGAACTTCTACTGAGTTTAAGGGGCTCACTCTTCCAGAACCTAGGTGGTCTGGTTTTCCCTTTTTGCGCACAAGCTCTTTGTGTTCCTGACTGTCCATATAAAGTTGGTGACTGAGAATGTCCCTTTGGTCTTTGCCTTGGATCAAAACATTTGATAAGTTTCTTTGGGAAGTTTATAAACCTCTGATATTTACTACCAGTAACCACACTTCTAAATGTTACTGAGAAAGTACTAAGAGGTGCCCCCAAAGAGTCTCAGGTTCTAGTCTAGACATAGTCTATCCTAAGCAGCAACCAGTTTCCCTTTGTTGATCAAGATTAATGACCCCGGCCAGTACAGTAGCACCCCTTTTGCCTGTTGGTTCATTGGTATGGAGAAGCCAGAATGGCTGAGTGGTAATGTTAACTTCCAGTTCTACAGAAGCATTGTTGTATTCCTTGCTGGAAGCATTCCTTTTGCCAGGATGAAGACTTCTAAACCCACACTGTTTAAACTTGTGTGGGGATGGGAATAAAAACATTTTGCTCATGAATCTCCAATCTGGGGAGGCCTTGGTGGAGAAAGCTCACCTCCTCTCACTTGGCATCAACAGATATCTGGCAGTTGATGCTGGTAGTTGACTGGGGAGACTAGAATGGCTGAGACTGCAGTGGGATGTGGCTTTTTCATGTGGCTGCTTGGCTTCCTCACACTGTGGCGGCTGGGTTCCCAGGGGCAGCATCGCACCAGAAGACAGCACCAGGTGGAAGTTGTATTCTTTCTATGATTTAACTTTGGAAGGCACATTGCATGCATCTTCCACGCTTTCTTGGTCAGAGTAGTTTCAAACTCCTACCCAGATTCCAGAGTAGGGAACATAGACTCTCTCACAGGAAACAGGGTCAGTTGCACGGTATTACCTATGGAGGGATTTTAGATTCTCAGATCTCAAAATGTATTGTTATCTTCCCAAATTGCCAAATTGCTTTTAGAGCAAAGGTGAGGTGGGATGGTTTCTTTCATGTCTTCCAGCAGGGCACAAAAGTTCCTCACTCCCGATATTATAGGCTTTTAGATTTTTATAATTTGATAGTGAAAATAATATTTGTTTTAATTTATGTCCTTGCTTACTAAATAGGGTAAATATTGCTACACATGTCTGTTTACTGAATTGTTTGTTGTTCACTTACCTAAATGAGTCAGTATTTTTAATTGTTTTCTGTGAGTTCCTAAAAATTAAGGCTATTAACCTTTTGTGAAATTTTTTTTGGCAAATATTTTTCCTGTTTTTAAAAAATTCAGCTTGTGAAATTTGGTTATACATAAAAGTTTCCTGTTTTTATGCAGTCTTATCTGTTAGTCTTATTTTTATCCTTTTATCTAAGAAACTTTTCAAATGTATCTACTAATTCATTTGCTCATCTTCTCTAGTGTTGAATTTACTTTCCACTTTTGTTATATTGTGGCTTTAAATTGGTAGTCTTTATCTTGGATTGTTCTCTTCCATTTTTATAAATTTCACAGAGGCAGCATCTTCTTGACAATTGTAGACAACATTAATCATATGTTTAATAAAATATTCTTATACCTATAAACTGTTTCTGAGCAAAGAAGAGTGTGTGATTCTTTTGAAGATCAGCGGTTCTCTCCACAACTCAGGTTTTTTCTTCCTTCCCAAGATCTTTTCACATATCCCATGACTTTCTTCATTTAGCTCATCCTTTTAGAGGGGGCCTAAGTTTACCCACTATTGTTTTATATTTTGTAAATTTACCTAAATATCAAGCTGTGATGTTAACCAAATATCTCAGAGAAGTCCCTCCACAACTTCCCTATAGATCTAGAGTGAAGTAAAAATAAGTTATTATAACCAGAATGGTAAAAGGTACCAGGAAAAGCCATGCTGGTGCTTCTGTGTCCTGGGGCAATGAGGGGGCTAAGGTGTTCACCTCTGGGCTACCACTATGGATTAAATATTAAGTAACCTTTTCTGCTGCCCCGCTCCCCTAAATTGGGTTGTTTCTATGTTGAGTGTGGTCTTTTGCACCTAGAGGAAGCTGCGGAGTTTCAACACATCACTACATTACAGAAGTCACTCAGTATTTCTGGCATGAAAAAAAAAAAAAAAAGCAAATTGATGCAGATGACATTGGACAAAAAATGACTTCCAGTGGGCTTGGACTTTAAAAGATGAAAAGAATGGTAATGCTTGGCTCTAAATGACAGAAATCATTTGCAAACCACTACACAGTCTTTAGGGATATTACATAAAAAGAGAATAGCAAAACTGTCTACATTTTGGTGGTACCAGAAGCACTATCCTCAAATGTTAAAAACATTATAGGCAAATGTATAGGAATGGACAGAAGGAGAGAGATAAATATTTATGTTTTAAAAAATGAGCCAGTAATAATCTTGGCTAATTCTGTCCACACTTACTTATTATTCAAAGGTTAACATAAAAGTGTGAAAATTTTAACAAAGCTTAAAAATTATAATATATAGTTTATTCGAGCAATAATCCCCTCAGAATTGGTTATTACCACTGTTAATGACTTGCTAGTTAGAGTGTTAATGGCCCATAGCAAAAAACTGCTGGTAATGACTGATTTCAAAGGGATTATTGCTTCCTTAATGGAACTGCACCTATCCTTAGTAATTTTGGTAAGTATCATTTTTACTGCCTATTTCAAGACCCTGAAGCTTAGTTTATTACATTTAAAAGAATGGCACCAAGGCAGATAAAATAGATAATAATCTTTCGACTGAGGTTAGCTTTGCAATGTGTGGGCATTTCACTAAATTATTTTAATATTTCTTTGTCCCTTATTAATAAGATGTCACCTGTGACTTATGGGTGGGTTACAAAAATATGACTTAACAATTGATGTGTTTATTTTTAGATAAAAAGGTCTAAATTATTGTTGAATCAATGGAAAAATTTTTGCACATATCCCATTTGGATTGGGTCATAAATGGGAAATACAAATAAGTTGAGGTATTTTCTTTTGGAAACATTCTTAGTCTGTGCAAAGAATGCTAAACAACATGCCATGTGAGCTGGAGTTTGGTTTCAGCTCAGTTTCAGCGTGGTTATTCAGTTTGCTTTTCTCATTTTTACTTTTACCACTTGTAAAATGAGGTTATTGGACTAGATCACATCTTAGTTCTTCATAGCTATTCAATTCTACAATCATAAATTACAGTTTAAAAAAGGTGAACAGGTAGGAACATTTGCATTAGAGCTACAGAAAATTCTTTTTCAATAAACCTTATAGAATAACCAAATTATTTCTTATACTAAACATGAACCTTTTGAGTATTGTTTGAAGTAAGTGGGCCACTATCTACAGTTTGAAAAATAAAAATATTTTTGTTGTGACAATATTAAGTTTTGTGGACTTTGACACAGCTCAGTTTCTAACTGGCTGAGTGATTTGGGGCAACCCTGACACCTAAGGTGGGCCAACTTCATGAACTGTCTTGTATCATGTAACAGGATGGAACTTGACATTAATAAAAATAACTGACAACAGAAAACATTCATTGAAATTCATATTCCCACAAAATGGTTTCAGTTTCTGAAATTATTAAGTTCTAAACTATTTGTCTTATTTTGCTTAATTTGGAAATATGCCTTATTAGACTGGACTCTGAAAGATTTTTAACTCATCCTTTAAATCAGTGGTTCTTAAGGTGTGCTCTGAGTATCCTAGGTTCTTTCAGGAGGTTCACGAAGCCAAACTTATATATTATAATAATACAAAGAAATTATTTGTGTTTTTCATCCTTACTTTCTCATGAGAGTACAGTAGAGTTTTCCAAAGATTTCATGACACATGATAATATTGTGTAATGAAATGTGTCAATATTTGAAAGATCTGCACAACTCAGCAAACCAATATTTTCCAAATAATCAATGTATGATGTTATAAAATTGTGCATGGATAAATGATTCTTTCAAAGTGCAAGATAAACTAGTGGATTTTAATGTAACAGTGCATGAAAAGTTTATTGATGTAGTTTCAGATTTCACTTTGCATCTAACCATTGAGTACCACTTGTTGATTTTGGCATAATATCAAAAAAGGTTATCATAATTACCTGCAAAGACTGTTGAAACAATCCACTCCTCAAGTACATATGTGTGAGAATCTGAATTTTCTTTATATACTTCAATTAAAAATAATATTATAACAGATTGAAGGCAGAAACACATAAAAATCTATGTTCTACTGAGCAAGATATTAATATAATTTACAAAAAATATAAAATAATGCTACTTATCTCAAATTTTTTTTGTTTGAGAAAACAGTGTTTTTTTTAAATAAAAATGTTTTTCTGTTAACATATAATGGATTTACATTGCTATTTTAAAATGGATTAATCAATAAACATTTTAAAAATTTCTATTTTAATTTTTAATATGGCAAGTATTGATAGTATAATTCACGTGAACAAAAACTCTTTGGGATACTCCATAATTTTTACCTGTGTAAGATGATCCTGAGACCCCAAATTTTGAGAATAGCTGTTCTAAGTCAATTATATTTCTGAAAAACTACTTTCTATTACTGTGAAGTTTAAAAAAACGTACTATAGTTTCTGAAGGCAATTTCCAAGGGCGACTTCTGACAATGTTCTGAGAAATGACACATCAGTGAAATGAATGCTTTGTTTCCCAAGGTAAATATTTACATGGGTCAACCTTATTTGGATGTAGAATTCTGATAGGTTTAATTTTCTAAAAAATAGTGTTGTAGTGTTTAGATTCACATCTTGTATGTACTGGAGAGTATGTAGAAGAAAAGCAAACTGTCTTATCTGAAAATGAATGAAACAGCTAATTAATGTGATGTGACCTTGTTACTTTCAGAAGCCTGCATGGTAAGTCCTGAGACCTGACCTTGTGCTTCCAGAGCCTTGGGTCACTCTAAGTCCTTAACTCTGGATCTGTATTGTTCGGGGCAGAAGAGAGTCCCCACTTTCCATGTAGAAGGGAAGTGATTTTGAAAATGTCCATGGCAGTCTCCATATATGCCCATGGCAGCCTTTTCAGTATATTTGAGCCTTCTTCTCTTTCAGGGCAGAGCAGATACAAGAGAACACGAGCAGGGACAAGCCATTGGCACTCACTTATTTCCTCTTCCCTTTAAAATGCTGAATTATCAGTAAACTTGAATATCTGAGACTGCTCCAAATTGAGTTCTTATACATATGCAGCAAACTCTGCAAAAAGCCTTACTACTTGGTATTAAAATCAGTTTCTGAAAAGAGAAGAAAGGATGGAGCTGTAAGTTCCATATTTGCTTTCAATTCTGTGTAATGGCTAATGATTAAAGAGGTCAAACCCATGTCCTTCATTGCACAAAACATCTGTAATGCGGATCCTGTAGAGAGGTATATCCCCTTCTTATTCTGTGCTTTGGCATTTATACAGGGTGAGAAGGTGATTAAACAATGAGAGAAGTTTATGCTAGGATATTAATTACATAATGTGTATTAACCCCCCATGGAGTGTTTATATTTTCACTAGAATAATCAATCTGGGAAAGATTTTTGAATAAAAGAATGGATAATTGTGAAATTATCTAGGCAAAGATTGGGTACTCTCTTTCCAAGCTACTCACATCACATGACATAGGGGAAAGCCTAGTAATAAAATACTAATAAAATAAAAAATGGAATACTAAAAAGCCTGACAGTAAAATCAGCAGCCCTCCCCCATAGCTAATTTTAAATTTTCCTCTGACTTTGTAAGTTTTTTCATTGAGTCCAGTGCTCAATTCTGGCTATTCATCAGAACTATTAGGGGAACATTTAAATTTTTTATTGGAAAATAATATATATTTATGGTAAAAAATGTTCAAATGGTTCAAATAGCATTACATAAAATGTAAATTTCTGCCATCCTTTTTATATTCCTCAGAGCTTTGTACCTTATGCCTTTTTCCCTCCCTCCCTCCATTCCTTCCTTTCCTTCTTTCCTTCCTTTCCTTCCTTCCTTCCTTTTCTTCCTTTCCTTCCTTTCCTTCCTTTCCTTCCTTTCCTTCCTTCCTTCCTTTCTTTCCTTCCCTCCCTTCCTTCCTTCCTTCCTTCCTTCCTTCCTTCCTTCCTTCCTTCCTTCCTTCCTTCCTTC
>NW_012106253.1:1695953-1749859 GCF_000951045.1 Mandrillus leucophaeus
CCCTTCCTTCCTTCCTTCCTTCCTTCCTTCCTTCCTTCCTTCCTTCCTTCCTTCCTTCCTTCCTTCCCTCTGCCTTCATCAAAGATTTATTAAGCACCTATTATGTATCAGGCACTGTTCAAATTGGGGGGACACAGTGAACAGGACAGATGAAATTCTTGTCTAGTGGGGTTTACTGTAACTTTTGAAATAAAAAAATGAAAGGCTTATAGATGGAATGTATGAAGAGGTACGGGATAAAGAGAGCATAATGTACAGGAAGTGACTATGGGATGGAGTGGGATAAGCCAGAAACTAAAAAGTTTCAGTTGTAGTTTTTCCTAATCGTTGCTGCCATAATTCTGAGTAATACGCTTCTAAGTCTATTTCTCGATTTATCATCTTTAGTCACTATTGACTCCTCGTCATGAAAATTAAGGTATTTAGCTTTCATATAATGGTTCCTCCTCTATCCCACCTTTCCCCAATTTTGTTATTTATATTTTAGTCCTCTAATTGTTTTCCTTCACAACTTGAATCTTTATTCCTATTTGGTCAATTTGGACAGTATCATATGATTCTAGGGAGAGTTATGTAAATTCATATTCCTGAACTATAGGTGTACAAGTGTCTCTGGGGGCAGAACTTGGCATCTTTATTTGAAAACAAAAGCTTTCGGAAGATTCTAGTGATCATCTGATTGGTTGCCATTGCCCTAGCCTGTATCTACTCTTCCAGAAACTGAGTGATCCATCCATGCTGTGACCCACTGTTTCTTCAGATTTCTGCATGTCACACAGTTCGTAGATATGCAACTGACATCAATATTTAAAATATATCTTTGCTTTAAATGAAGATATATATTGTCATGATAGAGCAACTCAGAGCCAAGTGACTCATGTGGTCTTCTGCAGGATGAGACACATTTTGTGGCAAGGAAAATACATAAAACAATATTTCGGACAGTTGGGACAGTAAAGAGCTCACTTAAGGGGGAATGTCAGGGTTTTCTGTTCACATGCAGCAGGACTAATTGAGAGCAGAAAACAAATTTGTTAGATAGATGTGGGGCAGTTTGGTCCAAGGCTGGACAGGGATCAGTAATGTTGTCTGGAATCATGCAGCAGACAGGCCCTGTCAGGACACAGCCCAGATATTATTGCAGCTCGTACCGTGGACCCAGCTAACACCTAGCACTTCCCAGTGCTGCCATTTTCTACTCCAGAAACCCTCTCTCACTGCTGGCGATGTTGCCACTTCCAGAGAGTCCCTCCAGTTCTGTCTTGTTTGTAGATTTAGTCCAGGCAGGTGTGTCTAGTTAGCAGAACTTAGGTTTCTTCCTCTTCCCAGCTGCAAGGAAGGCAGGGAAGGCAGGTAGCTGTCACTATCATCTTCTCTAATGGTATCTATAAGGTGGACAATTCTTCACGAATAAGAAGTTTCAAATGCAGGGTGGTCAAATGTTTACTATGAGAAACATTTTGAGAAAACATACCCAGCGTGCCTTGAATCCAGTGACCCAGTTGACAACCACTCCTTTAGCCTGTGTATATAGCCTCATCTGCTCTTTAATTTCAGGATTTAACTAGAAGCACCTGAAAATAGGGACCACGCCTTCTCTTTCTTGGCCTGCTGCATCATTCACATGACATTTGTCAAAATAACTACCTCGTAGCTGCGTATTTAGAATGTGTGTGCGTGTGTTGTATGTGTATGTGGTGGAGATAAAGAAAGGTTAGGGCTGCACATGTATTTTCTCTAAAAATAGAGCAAAGATCTGGTAGGAAAAATTCATGTCTTTTTCAGAAGATGTATTAATCCACTGTGCCTCCCATAGCACAATGACCATAGACTGGGTGGCTTAAACAACAGAAATTTATTTTCTCACAGTTCCAGAGGGTAGAGGTCCAACACTATGGTATTGGCAGATTTTGGCCTGAGGGTGGCTACTGTCTCAGTCCATTCTCAAATTGCTATAGAAATATACTGGAGACTGGGTAATTTATAAAGAAAAGAGGTTTCATTGGCTCACAGTTACACAGGCTGTACAGGAAGCATAGCAGCTTCTGGGTCTGGGGAGGCCTCAGGAAATTTCCAATCATGGTGGAAGGTGAAGTGGGAGCAGGCTTACCTTCCATGGCAGGAGCAGGAGCAGGAGCAGGAGCAAGAGGACAGGTAAGTGCTACACACTTTAAAATGACCAGATCTCTTGAGAACTCACTATCACGAAAGCAGCACAAAGGGGAAATCTGCCCCATGATCCAGCCACCCCCCTACCAGGCGTCACCTCCCACCAAGCCTCACCTCCAACATTGGGGGTTACAATTCAACATGAGATTTGGGCAGGGATGCAGATCCAAAACATATCAGCTGCCTTCTCACTGTGTTCTCATGCAGTCTTTTCTCTGTGCACACGTATCCCTGGTGTCTCTCAATGTGTCCTAATGTCCTTTGCTTACAAGGATGCCAGTCAGATTGGATTAAGGCTCACCCATATGACCTCATTCAATGTCAATCACTTCTTTAAAGGGTCTGTCTCTCAATATAGTCACATTCTGAGATACTGGGGATTAGGGCTTCAGTATATGAATTTTGGGGAGACATAATTCAGCTCATCACAGAAGAGTAGCACCAGAAGGAATCATTGAGATGATCTTGCCTGAAAGTTTCATTTTGGCAAGCCAGCATTTCTTCACTCTTCTTTCTACAACAGCAGCCTGGTTTCTCTCTGCATAACTCTGCTCCATTCTCTTCAGGGCAGTTGTTGTCCCCCTGGGCCTTACATGTGTGCATCACATTCTCCCAGCTACGGGCAGAGAGCACATCATGTGGTCAGAGCAATGAGATGCAAAGACATATTTGGATATTAGGAAAGAGGCAGGTGCTATTTCTACTGGGTTGGCAAGTGGGGGAGGGGGGGACTGTGTAAGCCAGACCAAGGATAACCATGGAGTGCGTGAGAATGGAGCTAACAGCGCAAGGCAAAGCAGAGAAGTGGGAGAATTTTGGTGTCATGGTTCAAGTTCTTGCATAAAACTGAACTCAATGTCAGAATGATGTCTGGGCTTCTTAATGAGCCTCCCTTCCTGTCTTAGTCTGCCTAAATTAGTTTTTTATTATATGCAAGACTTCTAAAGCATGTGCATCCTATTAATACAAAAACACTTTCATTTTTTAGAGAAGAATAAAGAGAACTGTGAAGGGATTTGAGTATTTAAGGACTCACAGTGGAGAAACATAGACTTGAAATCATTTGCTCATTCCACATCTTTGAATACCTCATAGCACCGTTTCTTGCTCATTAATACTCAACCGACATTTGTTCAATGGATGAAAGAATGTATTTGAATCTTAATTTAAATATTTTATTTTAGCTCTTTTTTTTTTTAAAAAAAGCAGATACTGTTGCACAGTTGATATTTTTATACAGCAGGTTCTCAAATAACATAATTTCACTCAATGTTGCTTTGTTATAATATAAATGAGAAAAGAAAATTGATTATTGGCAGGGACCACTGTCGGTGTGGAGTCTGCATGCCCTCCGAAATCTGTGTGGGTTTTTTCTGACTACTCCAGTTTGCTCCCACAACCCAAAGCTGTGCACATTGGGTTCACTGGTGTGACTACATTGTCTCGGCCTGAGTGTGTGTGTGTGTGTGTTTGTATTTGTATGTATGTGTACCCTGCAGTGGAATGGTTTCCTGTCCAGGGATGGTTCCTGCCTTGGGCCCTGTCTGCTACCCTTGGCCATGAACTGGAATAATTGGGTAAATAATGATCTTAATTGTTTTTATTTTTCTTTCTTAAATGTATGTATAGCTCACATTTACTTCAGTGCTTAATATTACAAGTGTTTTGGTCTTTATTTAAAAGTTTAGTCATGTTTTTTGACCAGAAATATGTTATAGAAACTTAATTCTTATTTATTTCAATTAACCTAGAGTAAAATTTGTTTTATGATACCGTCTTGCTGAAAGTTGCAGTTTCCAATAATCTATTGATGATGTTAAATGAGGATTTACTGTATTTCTAACATTGCAAAAATGATCTCAGCGTAACTCTTCTAGTGGTAAGGCTAAGTTAATCTTAATGCCTTCAGGTAGGCCCATCCTGCTTACCCTGTGTACTCAGTGCAAATTAATGATGCTCAGCCTGCACTTTCTTTTAGTATTTCCAGACTCCTGAAGCATATGCATCCTATTCCCCACCTCACGTTGCACTTACACAAGTGATTAACTACATAGAAAGGGCTCATTTCTCCTAAGTGGAGCTGCAATATTATTTTTTAGAAGAAAAATATGTGGATGAGCCAGCACTTACTCAACCTAACTATATCTAAAATTCAAATATCTGCTATATATATATTATTTATTCATTAATGAAAAAAATGGAGAAGATGCTGACTTCAAAAAAACAAAAAAACAAAAAAACTCAACCATTACAAGTGAGGGAGAATTGGGAGGTGGTGTTATGTTTGTGTAAAACGTTTTTCCCCCAAAAAGGAGGACATAGAGAGATTAAAGAATATTCACAAATCATCAATGTGTCTGCTGTTTTAATTTAGCCTTCCGAATAAGTTTAAAAATTTACCATCTTGCACAGGGTTTTATCAGTCTACCTTCCCTCCAAGGAGATAAAATAAATGAAATCAGCGTTCCTTCTAACCCTCTTGGCATAAATTATTTCTTACCCTAAGCAAGATGACTGATGATTTTTAAAGCTCTTTAATTATATGCTAAACAGATTAGTGGCTGAAGGGAAGTCCTTTTAGAGCAGTGAACCAGGATTATTCCACAAATATCTGTATGTTGAGGTGGATACTGTGCCTCCAAAACTGTTAATGTGTGAAAGGTCTATGCTCTATATCAGTAGGGGCCACCAACACCTCAATAAATGATAGAAAACTTGGCAAAAATTTTGTCAGAGTGATTTTTTTTTCACCATTATCTGGGGTGACTTTAGAAGTAAAGAAAGGACCAAAAAAGATTATTCAATATTAAGTACTTTGAACACAGAAATTCTTCTTGCTTCCTACATGGAAAATAAACTAATAGATTTAGAATGAGGGATTTTAAAATCAGCAAGCATTTTCCCCAGATGGGCTTTTATTAGAACATAAAGAATTGAAGGAGTTATTTAGGTAATTAAGACCTCCAACTTTAAAAAAATTTCTGAGTGGCTGGGGCACACTAAAAGCATCTCATCTACCATCTTGGAAAACAGACAGAGTTGGAGGTCTTAGACCCTGGGGAAGAGAATGCAGACAAACAGCATTCTCTCAAACATGCTGATAGAAGTGCGTGAAGCCTCAGTACATGAGAGAGGCAGAAAGCCTCCCTCTGTGACGTACCTTTCCACTGGGGATGTGAGCAACCCAGGCCGCAGGAGAGCATTTTGTTCCTTCCAAGCCCTGGAGCTAACTTGGGGAGAGGCTTGGAGATGCTGAGAGGGAAGGACACTGGAAAAGTTGCAGTCATTTTCCCAGACCTGGGAGGGAGAGCAGGATGCAATTTTTAAACCAGACGCACACAAAGTCAGTCATTCTTTGGTGACCTGGCAATGTGGCCATGCAGGCATTTTTCTCAGGCCCAGATTGGAGCACCCACCCTGGAGTGAGACCTCCACAGCCAGAATTGTGGAAAACACCTCAGCAGTAGGTGCTGGAATTGTACTCTCCCTGTTGCAGGTCTTGGGTGGTAGGAGAGCTGCTACAGTTGTGGTTTCTCCTGGGCAATGAGACTTACAACTGGGGTCAGCTTGGAGACCTGGAACTGATCTGTGTGTGTCATTGCTGGCTGCCCCAGCCTGCTCCTCTGAGATTGTGGTACAGTGGGGCCCTCTCTGCTCCACACCCAGGCAGATCGCTAGGCATTCAGAACCCCTGCTTGCCTGGTTCAGCAGCCTGAGCCACCCCCGTCTTCTTGGACATAGATTGTGGTTCAGTGAGACCCCCTTCATTCTACCCCCAGGCATAATTCCAGGCATTTGGAGCACCTTCTCACCTAAACCAGCATCCTGAGCTGCTCCACCCTTCCTGGGCAAAGATTGAGATACAGCAGGCCCTCTCCACTCTATGTGCAGGTAGATCTCCAGGCATTCAAAGCACCTGCTTGCCCGGATTGGTAGCCTGAGCTGTCCCACCCTTCCTTTGCAGAGATCATGGTGAAGCAGGGTCCTCTACACTCCATTTCCAGGCCAATCTCCAGGCATTTGGAGCATACACTCATCTGACTCAGCAGCCTGAATTGTCCACTCCTCCTGTGCAGAGGGCCCTCCCTGTTTTACACCCAGGGATATCTCCAGGCAATCAGAGCAACTGCTGGCCTGAATCAACAGCCTGAGCTGGCCCACCCTTTCTGTGCAGAGGTCACAGTGAAGCAGGAAGGACTCTGTCCACTCTATGCCCAGGCAGATCACCAAGCATCTGAAACACCCATTCTCCTGCATTGGGAGTTTAGACTACCTCTCCTCCCTGTACAGAACTTGGGGCCAAGAGAACTTGGTGACTGCCCACTGAATTCTCCCTTTGTGCTGTTTCCTGTGCCTGTCACTGGGGAACCTGTAGGTGGGCCTACCTGTTCTGGCCCTGCCCATCTTGCCTTCCACTCTCCTGAATAGGGAGCTCAGACCACTGTGCACTCCATAGATCAGCCCATTGCCTGAGGTAATGGAGAACTTCCCCCAGTAAGTAACGACCAAGTATATACACAGTCATATTGGCCACAGCAGGCTCTTACCCATAGGTGCCTTCTACTAGCTTATAGGTCAAACTGTACAGCCCAACAGAAACAATCTTCCAACAGAAGTGCATAGAGCTACAAAAGCAAAGCCAAAAGACCCTACCCAACATTCTCTACAGTCACACTCCCTTGGCAGGTGGAGGAAAGGGAAAACAAAAATCCAATAATATTATAGAGAAAGAAAGAAAAAGTAATCCTACCCACAAGATAATTACAAAAATCAGAAGTGCCATAAATTTCAGATTAAAAGGAACCAACATAAGAATTATGGCACCATGAGAAATTTGAGTGTAGCGACACCACGAAAGGATTAACTAGCTCTCCAGCAATGGTTGCTAACCAAAATGGAAACTCAGAAATGACAACAAAGATTTCAAAGCATGGATTGCAAGAAAGTTTAACAATATACAAGACATCGTTGAAAATTAACACAAAGAAACTTCTAAAGCAATCCAAGAAATGTAGGAAGAGATAAACATCTTTAAAAGAAATCTGTCAAATTTTCTAGAATTGAAAAACTCACTTAAGGAACTTCAAAATGCAATGGAAAGCTTTATCAATAGACTAGACCAAGCAGAAGAAAGAATTTCAGAGCTTGAAGACCAATCTTTTGAACTAACCCAGTCAGACAAAAATAAAGAAAAACATTTTTTAAATGAACAAAGTCTTTGAGAAATGTAGGATTATGCAAAGCAACCAAGCCTATGAATTATTGGCATTCCTGAGAGAGAGGGAGAAAAAGCAAACAACCTGGAAAACACATTTGAGGGAATAATTCAAGACAATGTTTTTAATCTTGCTAAACAGGTATACATCCAGATACAAGAAATCCAGAGAATGCCTGTGGGGTGCTATACAAAACTAGCATCACCAAGGCATACTGTTACCAGATTGTCCAAGGTCAGTGCTAAAGAAATAATCTTAGTGGCATCTACAGAAAAAGGGCAGATCATGCACAAAGGGAATCCCATCAAGCCAACAGTGGACTTCTTAGCAGAAACCTTATAAGCCAGGAGAGATTGAGGGCCTATTTTTAGTATTCTTAAAGAAAAGAAATTCCAACCAAGAATTTCATATCCTATCAAACTAAGCTTCTCAAACAAAAGAGAAATAAAATATTTTCCAGACAAGCAAGTGCTAAGGGAATTTTTTACCACTAGACTAGCCTTAAAATAAATCCTCAAGGGGGTTCCAATGTGGAAAAGAAAGAACAATACCTGCTACCACAAAAACACACTTAAGTACAGTGTAGAAAAGCAGTTCCCTATGGAAAGTACTTTGGAGATTTCTCAAGGAATTTAAAACAGAACTATCATTCAACTCAGAAAACCTATTACTGGGTATATATCCAAAGGAAAATAGATCATTATACCAAAAAGACATGTGCAGTCGTATGTTTGTCACTGCTCTATTTACAATAGCAGACATTGAATCAACCTAGGTGCCTATGAGTTGTGGATTGGATAAAGAAAATGTGGTACAAATACACCATGGAATGTTACACAGACCATAGACCCTATAAAACAAGCACACAATGGAAACTACAAAGCAACCAGCTAAGAACTTCACAATAAGATCTAAACCTCATATATCAATATTGACCTTGAATGTAAATGTCTCACCTAAAAGGCATAGAATTGCCAATTGGATGAAAAATTAAGACCCATCCACCTGCTATCTTCAAGAGTCTGATTTCACATGTAATGATACACATAAGCTCTAAGTAAGGGGTTGGAGAAAAATCACACAAACAAATTAAAAAAGAGCAGTGGTTACTATTCATACAACAGATAAATCAGACTTTAAACCAATAACAGTACAAAGGAACAAAGACAGGCATTATATAATGATAAGGGATTCAATTCAACAAGAAGACTTAACTATCTTAAATATATATACACCTAATATTGGAGCACCCAGATTCATAAAACAAGTACTTCTAGACCTACGAAAGGACTCAGACAGCCACACAATAATAGTGAGGAATGTCAATACCCACTGACTATGTGAGGCAGAAAACTGACAAAGAAATTCTGTACTTAAAATTGACACTTGACCAATTGGATTTAATAGAGACATCTACAGCTATTCCATCCAACAACCACAGAATATACATTCTTCTCATCTGCACATGAGATATGCTCTAAGACTGATCACATGCTAGGCCATAAAGCAAGTTTCAAAACATTAGAAACATTGAAATCACAGCAACCATAATCTTGGACCATAGTGGAATAAAACCAGAAATCAATTCTGAGGTCTCTCAAAACTACATAGTTACATGGAAATTAAACAACTTGCTCCTAAATGGCTTTTGGGTAAACAGTGAAATTAAGGCAGAAATCAAAAAATTGTTTGAAATAAATGAAAACGGAGACAAAACATAACAAAATATCTGGGATGCAGCAAAAGTGGTGGTAAGAGGAAAGTTTATAGGACCAAATGCCTATCTCAAATAGCAAGATCTTAAATAAACAATCTAATATCACACCTACGGGTATTAAAAAAAAACAAGAACAAACCCCAAAATTGGCAGAAGAAAATAAATAACTGAAATCAGAGAAGAACTGAATTAAATTGAGACACAAAAATCTATAAAGAAACAATGAAACAAAAAGTTGTTTATTTGAAAGGATAAACAGGATGATAGACCACTACCTAGAATAGAAACAACAAAAAAGACATTACAATCAATCCTACAGAAATACAAAAAATAACAGAGACTTATGAACACCTCTCTGCATACAAACTAGAAAATCCAGAGGAAATGGATAAATTTCTGGAAACAGACCACCTCTCAAGACTGAAACAGGAAGAAATTAAAACCTTAAATAGACCAATATTGAGTCCCAAAATTTAATCAGTAATAAAAAGCCTACCAACCAAAAAAAGCCCCAGACCAGAAGAATTCACAGCCAAATTCTATCAAATATATAAAGAAGAGCTGGTACCAATTCTACTGAAAATATTCCAAAAAATGGAGGAGGAGGACATCCTCTGAAGCCAGCATCACCATGATACCAAACCCTGGCAAAGACACAATGAAAAAAAGAAAACTATAGGACAATATCCCTGATGAAAGTAGACACAAAAGTCCTCAACAAAATACCGACCAATCGAATCCAGCAGTATATTAAAAAGTTAATTTACTACAATCAAGTGGGCTTCATTCCTGTGATGCAAGGTTGGTTCCACATAAGCAAATCAATAGATGTGATTCACCACATGAACAGAATTAAATTAAAACAAAAAACCATGTTCTCATCTCAATAGACATGGAAAAAGCATTCAATAATATGCAACATCACTTCATGATAAAGACTCTCAACGAAGTGGACAGTGAAGGAACATACCTCGAAATAATGAGTCATTTATGACAAACCGACAGCCAACATCATACTGAATGGGCAAAAGCTGGAAGCACTGCCCTTGAAAGTTGGGATGAGACAAGGATGCCCACTTTCACCACTCATATTCAGCATAGTACTGGAAATCCTAGCCAGAGCAATTAATCAAGAGAGAGAAATAAAAAGCATCCAAATAGGAAATGGAGAAGTCAGACTATTTTTCTGCACTGATGATATGATTCTACACCTGGAAAACCCTGAAGTCTCCTCTGAAAGGCTCCTGGAGCTGACAAATGACTTCAGTAAACTTTCAGGATACAAAATCAATGTACAAAAAGCAGAAGTATTTTATTTTTATTTTTATTTTACTTTAAGTTCTGGCATACACGTGCAGAATGTGTAGGTCTGTTACATAGGTATACGTCTGCCATAGTGGTTTGCTGCACCTATCAACCGGTCATCTAGGTTTTAAGCCCCACATGCATTAGATGTCTGTCCTAATGCTCTCCCTCTCCTTGCCCTCCACACCCCAACAGTCCCCAGTGTGTGATGGTTGCCTCCCTGCGTCCATGTGTTCTCATTGTTCAACTCCCACTTACCAGTGAGAACATGCAGTGTTTGTTTTTTTGTTCCTGTGTTAGTTTTCTGAGAATGATGGTTTCCAACTTCATCCATGTCCCTGCAAAGGACATGAACTCATTGCTTTTTATGGCTGTATAGTATTCCATGGTGTATATGTGCCACATTTTCTTTATCCAGTCTATCATTGATAGGCATTTGGGTTGGTTCCAAGTCTTTGCTATTGTGAATAGTGCTGCAATAAACATACGTGTGCATGTGTCTTAATAGTCAAATGATTTATATTCCTTTGTGTGTGTGTACCCAGTAATGAGATTGTTGGGTCAAATGGTATTTCTGGTTCTGGACCCTTGAGGAATCACCACACTGTCTTCCACAATGGTTGAACTAATTTACGCTCCCACCAACAGTGTAAAGGCATTCCTATTTCTCCACATCTTTGCCAGCATCTGTTATTTCCTGACTCTTTAATGATCACCATTCTAACTGGTGTGAGATGGTATCTCATTGTGGTGTTGATTTGCATTTCTCTAATGACCAGTGATGATGAACTTTTTTTCACATGTTTGTTGGTTGCATAAATGTCTTCTTTTGAGAAGTGTCTGTTCATATCCTTTGCCTACTTTTTGATGGGGTTGTTTGATTTTTCTTGTAATTTTGTTTAAGTTTCTTGTAGATTCTGGATATTAGCCCTTTGTCAGATGGATAAATTGCAAAAATTTTCTCCCATTCTGTAGGTTGCCTCTTCACTCTGATTATAGTTTCTTTTCCTGTGCAGAAGCTCTTTAGTTTAATTAGATCCCATTTGTCAATTTTGGCTTTTGTTGCAATTGCTTTTGGTATTTTAGTCATGATGTCTTTGCCCATACCTATGTCTTGAATGGTACTGCCGAGGTTTTCTTCTAGGATTTTTATGGTTTTAGGTTTTGTGTTTTAAGTCTTTAATCCATCTTGAGTTAATTTTTGTATGAGATGTAAAGAAGTGTTCCAGTTTCTGTTTTCTGCATATGGCTAGCCAATTTTCTTAACACCATTTATTAAATAGGGAATCCTTTCCCCACTGCATGTTTTTGTCAGGTTTGTCAAAGATCAGATGGTTGTAAATGTGGGGTGTTATTTCTGAGGCCTCTGTTCTGTTCCATTGGTCTATATATCTGTTTTGGTACCAGTACCATGCTGTTTTGGTTACTGTAGCCTTGTAATATAGTTTGAAGTCGGGTAGCATGATGCCTCCAGCTTTGTTCTATTTGCTTAGGATTGTATTGGCTATACGGGCTCTTTTGGTTCCATATGAAATTTAATGCAGTTTTTTTCTAGTTCTGTGAAGAAAGTCAGTGGTAACTTGATGGGAATAGCATTGAATCTATAAATTACTTTAGGCAGTATGACCATTTTCACAATATTGATTCTCCCTATCCATGAGTGTGGAATTTTTTTCCATTTGTTTGTGTCCTCTCTTATTTCCTTGAGTGATGGTTTGTAGTTCTCCTTGAAGAGGTCCTTCATATCCTTTGTAAGTTGTATTCCTAAGTATTTTATTCTCTTTGTAGCAATTGTGAATGGGAGTTCACACATGATTTGGCTCTCTGCTTCTCTGTTATTGGTGTATAGTAATGCTTGTGATTTTTGCACATCGATTTTGTATTGTGAGACTTTCTTGAGGTTGCTTATCAGCTTAAGGAGTTTTGGGGCTGAGACACTGGGGTTCTGTAAATATGCAGTCATGTCATCTGCAAACAGAGATAATTTGATTTCCTCTCTTTCTGTTTGAATACACTCTATCTCGTTCTCTTGCCTGATTGCCCTAGCCAGAACTTCCAGTACTATGTTGAATAGGAGTGGTGAGAGAGGGCATCTGGTCTTATGCCAGTTTTCTAAGGGAATTCTTCCAGCTTTTACCCATTCAGTATGATATTTGCTATGGGTTTGTCATAAATAGCTCTTCTTATTTTGAGATGTGTTCCATCAATACCTAGTTTATTGAGTGTTTTTAGCATGAAGGGGTGTTGAATTTTAATGAAGGCTTTTTCTGCATCTACTGAGATAATCATGTGGTTTTGTCATTGGTTCTGTTTATGTGATTGATTATGTTTATTGATTTGTGTATGTTGAACCAGCCTTGCATCCCAGGGATGAAGCTGACTTGATCATAGTAGATAAGCTTTTTGATGTGCTACTGGATTCTGTTTGCCAGTATTTTATTGAGGATTTTTGCATCGATGTTCATCAGGGATATTGGCCTGAAGTTTTCTTATTTTGTTGTGTCTCTGCCAGGTTTTGGAATCAGGATGATGCTGGCCTCATAAAATGAGTTAGGGAGGAGTCTCTCTTTTCTATTATTTGGAATAGTTTCAGAAGGAATGGTACCATCTCCTCTTTGAACCTCCGGTAGAATTCAGCTGTGAATCCATCTTGTCCTGGGCTGTTTTTGTTTGCTAGGCTATTAATTACTGCCTCAATTTCAGAACTTGTTATTGGTCTATTCAGGGATTCGACTTCTTCCTAGTTTAGTCTTGGGAGGGTGTATGCATCTAGGAGTTTATAAATTTCTTCTTGATTTTCTAGTTTATTTGTGTAGAGGTGAAAAAGCAGCAGCATTTCTATATACCAATAACATTCAAACTGAGCCAAATCAAGAAACAATTCCACTTACAATAGCCATAAAAAATAAAACCTAAGAATACATCTAATTAAGGATGTGAAATATCTTTACATGGAGATTTATAAAACACTGCTTAAAGAAATCATAGATGGCACAAACAAATGGAAAAACATTCCATGCCCATGGATTGGAAGAATCAATATCATTAAAACAGCCATACTGCCCAAAGCAATCTACAGGTTCACCGCTATTACTATCAAACTAAGCATCTTTTTTTTTTCACAGAATTAGAAAAAAAACTTTTAAAATTCATATAAATCAAGTAGAACAGCCTGAATAGCCAAAGCAAATTTAAGCAACAAGAACAAAGCCAGAGGTATCTATTACCCAACTTCAAACTATTTGATAAGGCTACAGTAAGCAAACCAGCATGGTACTGGTACAAATACAGACACAGAGACCTATGAAACAGAGAGTCCAGAAGTGAAGCTTCACACCTACAGCAATCTGATCGTCAAAGAAATCAACAGAAATAAGCAACAGGAAAATGACTTCCTATTCAATAAATGGTGCTGGGATAACTGATGAGCCATATGCAGAAGAATGAAACTGCATCACATATGAACATTAACATAAGGTGAACTAAAGACTTAAATATGAGACCTCAAACTATGAGAATCCTAGAAGAAAACCTAGGAAACACCATTTAGGACATCCACCTTCGGAAATAATTTATGCCTATGTCCTCAAAAGCAGTTGCAACAAAAACAAAAATAATTATTGCAACAAAAATGAATGTTGTCCCACTTTGACAAGTGGGACCTAATTAAAGTAAAGAGCTTCTGCACAGTAAAAGAAACTATTAACAGAGTAGACAGACAACCTACAGAATGGGAGAAAATATTCACAAACTATTCATTCAACAAAGGTCTAATATCAACAACCTATAAGGAACTTAAATAATTAAACAAGCAAAAAATGAACAATCCAATTAACAAGTGGGCAAAAGATCTAAACAGGTACTTCTCAAAAGAACATACAAGTGGCCAACAAACATAAAAAAAAGATCAACATATTAATAGAGATATGCAAATCAAAATCACAATGAGACACCATCTCACACCAGTCAGAATGGCTTTATTAAAAAGTCAAAAAAACAACAGATGCTGGTGAGACTGTGGAGGAAAAAAACCACACACACTTTTATACTGTTGGTGAGAATGCAAATTAGTTCAGCCCCTGTGGAAAGCAGTTTGGAGATTTCTCAAATAATTTAAAACAGAACTACCATTTGACCCAGTATTCCCATTACTGGGTATACACCCAAGGGAAAATAGAACATTATACCAAAAAAAGCCACATACACTTATATGTTTGTTGCCACTCTATTCATAATAGCAAAGACATGGAATTAACCTAGGTGCCCATCAGTCACGGATTGATAAGGAAAGTGTGGTACAAATACACCATAAAATACTATGTGGCCACAGAGAAGAATGAAATCACATCCTTTGCAGTAATATGGTGGAGCTGGAAGCCATTATCCTAAGCAAATTAACACAGGAACAAAACACTAAATACCATTTGTCCTCACTTATAAGTAGGAGCTAAACATGAATATGGGTAGACATGAACATGAAGATGGCAGTAATAGACATGAGGAGTACTAGAGGAGGTAGGGGGGCAAGGTTTGAAAACCTATTGAGTACTGTGCTCACTACCTGGGTGATGGGATCAACTGTATCCCAAATCTCAACAGCAGACAGTATACCCATGTAACAAACCTGCACATATACCCCCTAAAGCTAAAAGACAAGTTGAAATTATTAAAAATAATGACCTCCAAAAAGAAATATCCTGAAAATTAATGTAGAAGCTGGGTTTTACGGTTGTAGTTTTTCTAAATCACCTGCTTGAAAAAATTACTTGATCGTAACTGTTTTTGAGCATTTCCCATCTTCTCAAAACTCATGCTCTATATTTATAGAAGGGACTTTAATCTTCCTGAGGCCAGGACAGTGGGACTGTGTAGAAGGGAGAAATGGAAACCACACTGCGGCACTGAGTACATTTAATTTGTTGTTATTAATAAAACAAAATATTTCCTATAAGCAAATAAATGCTGTGGTAGAATTCTAAAGCAGCATCCCCAAGATTCCTACCCCCAGTTATTCAATCAAACACTAACCTACGTACTGCAGTAAAGGAACTTTGCAGATGGAATTAGGGTTACTTATCAGCTCACCTAGACCTTGGGATACTTTGAACAGAATGCAACTTAGCCAACCTGGACTTCTGACCTACAGATACTGTGAGATAATACAGTTGTATTGTCTTAAGCCATTAAGTTTCTGGTAGTCTGTTATAGCAGCAGTAGAAATGAACACAAATGCAAAGGAACTTAATACTACAAAATTAACCTTCAACTCGTAGCATATTGGAGATACACAAAGAATGTCCTTTGAATATTTATACAACAAATGGAGCAAATGCAGCAAGCTCGATGCTAAAACTGGGCTTTCTTACTTTATGTCCTCAGGAAGGAAAAGTTTTGTCTATTTAGCAAGAAAAACATATATGTAAGAAAAGATCCTTTTCCAGACATCCTCCTTCTTGAATGAAGATTGTGACTGTTACGCCATAAGAAAAAAAAAAGACAAAACCTAATCTCCTTTTTCTATTTCTTTCTAGTCTACACTACGTTATACTACACGACCCTACACTCAGATTTGTTTATCAGAAATAACTACCTACCATGATTTTCCATTTTGACAAACATCAATAAGATAAAACACCTGGAGAGAATATTGATCGAGAGTATTTTTTTTTTTTTTTTTGGTGAGTCTTAGCTTTAAATTCTGATTCTGCTGTTTATCGGTGAAGTGAGTTTGGGAAATTGAACTTTTCCATATCTTGACTCTTCTCATGGGTAAGATGAGGATAAAGATTCTTACCTATACTGTGTTGTTGAAATAATTAAATGAAATAATGTGTATTTTCAAACACTGCCTAGCATACTGTAGGCATTCATCAAATAACAGTTATTCTTTTTACCATAAGTTGGTCTTTACCTGGACTACCAAATCTTACTCTAATTATGGTCCAGTTTAAGTTGCACATTGCTATTCTTAGATGGCCTCTATATTTCTCAGATGAGCTGTATTGATTATTCCATTTTTTGACTACTTGTAATTGAGGAGTTTCTTCTGATATTTGTAAATATTATAAATGTTATAATAATTTATAAATGACTTTGTTTCCTTAACTTTATTCTAAACTGTTTTTGAGCAGGAACCATAAGGCACACAGTAGGCTCTCAGGAAGCACATGTAGGTAGTTTAAACATCTTAGTAATGTAGTTTTCACTTTGCTTGATTATGTATGTCAATGTGCACACATGCTTTATTTTTCCTGCACCAGGAATGCCAAAAAATGTGAAGAAAAAAATCCATCCTCACTGGACATAGAGCCAAGTCCCCAATCTACAGTGCCAGTCATCTCACAAGAGAGACTAATCTTGAAAGAATGCCAGCATAATTTTGTAGAGCCCTGAGATTTGGCTTGTCAGATAAGTTTCAGATAAGCATCTGCACTTTTAGTGGCCCATCCAAATCCAATCCACATAGCCAGCCCAGAGAGCACCATCCATCACCATGGCTGGAACCAGTGAGAATTCGTCCTGATGGGGATTTATTGCAGGAAATAACCCTTCTTTTCTCTAAAATGATTTGTTTCAAATCTAGGCATCTTTACTTCTACTGAAAACTCCAGTGGCAAGCTGCACAGCTTTTTTGATTTTTCCCAGTGCATTTTAATTAGCTACCTCTCAATCACTGACTTACACATTTCGGTTCATTGTGGAGAAGATAAAAAGGAAAATCTGATTCACCCTTAGGGAGGATTTCATAAGGAAACTGGAAATTTCTTTAGAATTATTGATCAGTACCTATCCTGAGCATAATTATACTCACGTTTTTTCTTCCTATGTCTTCCATTCATCGAACATTTCTTTCTACATTTTTTTATCCTTTCTTAAAGTTTCATTATTTCATAACTTTTTGGTGGTATTTTATCTTTCCTGACTGATAAAGAGACTTTGAAAATATATTCTGTGTCATCTCAGTATTTACATATTCAGTTCACCTTGATCATTTTTCACTGCGGATGGGCTTCCTGTACTAACTCTTTTCTCAGGGTGAATTGTGATTCCTTTGGGTCTTGCAATGGATGCATATGGAACTTGTGAGATCCATGGCTCAAGGCTATGGAGAGAACCTCTTTGCTGAGGAATACTTGGCAGCTTGGAATTATTTTCGAAGCTACTGGGTGCTTCCTGTTGTTGTTTAAATATGGGTGTATTAGTTTCCTATTACTGCTGTAAGAAATTACCACAAATTTGGTGGCCTAAAACACCACACATGTATTCTCTTACAGTTCTAGAGGTCAGAAGACAAAAATCAGTTTCACTGGACTGAAATCAAGGTGTCAGCAAGGCCATGCTACCTCCGGAGGCTCTAGGGGAGAATCTATTCCTTGCTTCTTCCAGCCTCTGGTGACTGCGGCATTCCTTCACCTGCAGTCACATCACTCTGATCTCTGCCTCCTGGTCACATGCTCTTCTCACCTTCTGTCTGTAGTCTAATAATCTCACTCTACTTCCCTCTCGTGAGAACACATGTGATTGTATTTAGGGCCTACCTGGCTAATCCAGGATAACCTCATCTCTGGATCTGTAATTTAATCACATCCACAAAGGTATTTTTCATATAAGGTAACATTCACAGTTCCCAGGGATTAGAACCTAGATGCCTTTGGGGGTTGGGGGACCATTATTTAGACTGACACATAGGGATGGAAATTTCTAACACATAACTTTTCAGTTATCTAAGGGCAAGACAATAGCTCTCATATTCTTTTGTATCCATTCATATTCTAACATTACCTGCTCATACATAGAAAAAGGTTCATAGAAAAGCTCATCAATTAAATGAACACGCACATAGAAAAAAAAACGAATACAGGTTTTGCTGTACTTACCATGCATGTGTCAGATCTATGACAAATGCTTTTCTCTGAACATTGCTTGTAGGCTCTGTTTCTCTCCTGCTTCCATCATTCTTCTCTTTCATCTGACTCTGTTCCTGCAGAATTCATAAATTCCCTTCCTCCTCCCCTCCCCTCCCCTCCCCTCCCTCACTCCCTCCCTTCTTTCCTTCCTTCCTTCCTTCCTTCCTTCCTTCCTTCCTTCCTTCCTTCCTTCTTTCCTCCTTTCCTTCTATATTTCCACCTAGCAGGTAAAATAAATGATGAAAGTAAAGTATACCTGGTTGCTATTGGTCATTTTTACAGCAAACTAAAATTATGAGTGGGAAAATACAAATAAATGTTGAGATCAAACAATAAAATTAAATAGAAAAATGCTATTCAGATATGCCCACCCTTCGGAAGTCTTAACTGGGTATAGAAACCCCATGTAGACGATTGTTGAAAATTTTTGATTTCATCAGGGTGTTGAGCATATAGCTTTTAGTTTGCCCTTGTGGATTCTCCCTTGATGATGATGAATAGAACCATTTCTGGAACTCAAATTAAAAGTAAACAAAGTAGGGCCTCTCATGTGTAACCAATAAGTTGTGGCCAATTATGATGTTAAGGACATTAGTGTCCTTCAAAGTGACCAGGTGCAGTCAGATGGTGTGTGAGGTTAGGAGGTAGCAATAGGATCGAGCTATTAGTGTTAAATATTACTGATTTAAATGCCAGCTCTCAATTATCCATGCTAATGGGGGAGACAGGAGGCATGGAGGAATGAAAACTGGAATGATAATGGTAATAATAAAAAATGCTTCCCAGCTATTGCTTTGAATAGCCTCTAATGTTTAATCAGGGCAAAAAGAGAAGAATAGATTGAATTGTCTACTCTTCCCTTTGCAAATTTTGGGGACAATTTTAGCAAGCACAGTACTGGGTTCTACAGGGATAGGTGGGCAATGGGGGAAGTTGTTCTGTGACTTTTTCTGTCTGAGCCTGTTTCGCATTTGACTCTCAGGGCTGCTTTAACTTATTTTTAATTTAATTTAATTTAATTTAATTTATTTTTTGAGATGAAGTCTTGCTCTGTCACCCAGGCTGGAGTGCAGTGGTGTGCTCTTGGCTCACTGCAACCTCTGCCTCCCGGGCTCAAGTAATTCTTCTACCTCAGCCTCCTGAGTAACTGGGATTACAGGAGCCCACCACCACGCCCTGCTCAGTTTTATATTTTTTCTTAGAAGAGATGGTTTTACCACGTTGGCCAGGCTAGCCTTGAACTCCTGACCTCAAGTGATCCACCCACCTCGGCCTCTCAAAGTGCTGAGATTACAGGCATGAGCCACTGCGCCCAGCTGCTTTTGCTTATTAATAGTAATGACACGTTAGTTATGATACCATCTTAATATATAAGAGGGTCACTTCTTTAAGCTTTGTTAAACCTCCTGTTCCTTGCAGTACAGATTCTCCTAGTTAAGCTCGTACCACTGTCTTCTGAGTGTTCTTTTCCCATCCTGAGCCACTGTTAACATGAGCAGTCTCTGTTTCTACTCCCACCTAGATTCTACTAGGTGAGAGGAGGCAGATTCTTTGATCTCTGGAAGACATTCGAAAGGTCAGTCAGTGCCACCCTAAACATAAATCCTCTAATATGCCATCTGATTTCATTGTAAAACTTGGAATCTATGATTAGATGCCACAAGTTTGCTTCTGAACTGTGAGTTTGCTTTCAATGTTTCTAAGCGGCTTATGGGGGCTCATGGTCAAATTTGACTTTCCCAGATCTCATTTAGTCTTTATGTTTCTGTGAACATTCTGAAGGAATTTCCTATTCAAATTCTACTCTCTTATCAAGATTCAACTCAAATATTTCTTGAAGCCTTATCTGGTCTCTCACAATGGAAATTAGCTTTCTCTGGTCTATCATTAATAAACTTTTTTGGAATATCTCATTTTATTGTAATAAGCTATTGTTTTCTTGTTATTTTTAATACTTTTTTTTAAAATTTGGAGACAGAGTCTCACTCTGTCACCCAGGCTGGAGTGCAGTGGCATAATCTCAGCTCACTGCAACCCCCACCTTTTGGGTTCAAGTGATTCTCGTGCCTCCGTCTCTCGAGTAGCTGGAGTTATAGGCATGCACCACCACGCCCCGCTAATTTTTGTATTTTTAGTAGAGATGGGGTTTTGCCATGTTGGCCAGGCTGGTCTTGAACTCCTGACCTCAAGTGATCCACCCTCCTCGGCCTCCCAAAGTGCTAGAATTACAGGCATGAGCCACTGCGCCCGGACTATTTTTAGCATTCTATATTTGTACAGCAGGCTGCATCAAGTAAAGTTCGATGTCCTGAACAAACACCCAAATCCTCTCATCCAGTGTTTGTCTGAGGCGCTCCTGGTCAAACCATTCCTAGAGTATTGGGTTTAGTTTAGGTCCTCTTTCCGAGAGACGTTGACAAACCAGAGAAGGGAAACGGCAATGACCAGAAAGGCAGAGCCTGGAAACCATGCTGTCCAAAGAACCAAGGGAAAATCTGAGGTTGTTCAGCCCACAGCAGCAGTGCCCAAAGTGTGTTCCCGTAAAATTGCACTTCCCCAACAATTTTTGTGTTAACTTTTTATATTATTGCTTATTTAATTGTTCATTTTTCATACTAGACTTTATGCTCTGGGAAGTCAGCAATCATTTTTATCTGCTGTAGTGATCCCAGCACATATCACAAAGCCTGGTGCGATTTAAGTGCTTCATCAGTATTTGTTGAATGAATGAATGAAGTGATAAATTTTCTATTGCACGATAATTATGTGTGGTGTTAAGGAGAAATTGGGAGAAATAAGATTTTTGTGGTCAAATGGGTTTGGAAAGTGCTTGCTGTAGTGCAGGTAGATGGGTTTTCTCACTGCTAGAATGCTCACAGTTTCAAGAGAACAAAAAGTGTATTTTCAAGACAGGATTAGAATATACTCTATTTTTCTAAGTGTATTTCACCATGGAATACTCTTTTTTTTTCCATCACAAAGCATCCTGTGGCAATGCTGTCCATAAAAAAAGGACAGGGGATATGATAGTGGACTTTAAATACTTGAAGGGCTATTGTTTATAAAGAAAGAAAAAGGACCAGTGAGTAGAAATTGTAATGGTGCATTTTTTGATTTTGCACAAAGATCTGGCTAAAAATAAAAGCAGTACAAAAATGGAATAGACAGGCTCCTAAAGCAGTGAATTCTGTGTCCCTGTTTAAGCAGCTTTAACCAGAAGCTGAACGCTCCTGGGGAGAGTTGCAGGAGCTGAATTATCCATAGACTAGAAGATTGTATTAGGTGACCTCCAAAGTCCCTTCCAAAGCCAAAGTTGTAGTAGTCTGTATCTTCTCTTTCTCTTTTTTGCAAGTTTCTTGCCAAGAAGACACTGTTGTCTCCTCAATGCCCATATCCCCTCCTCTAGTGCTTTGTTTCATAGTAGACATTTAATAAGAATTTGCATATTACTTGACTGGTCTTTATGTTGTTACAGAAATTAAAGAAATGTAATGGAGACATATTGGCTGTAACATAGAATTTCTGTGTAAAACTAGTTTTCTTATAATTAGAAAGGAGACAACCTTAATAGGAAGCCTGTCTTGTGGAAATATGTAGAAACATACGATTTAAAGGTATGGTATAATTGCTGATGCTATCTTTCTATATTTCTTTCCTCACAACCTCAAATCCAGAATCCTCACTTCCATTTTACTGGCGAACCTTGACTTATAACAAATTAGTTGTAATCATGTGGATGGCTTTGTTGTGAAATTTGAAAGCATATTGAATGATTCAGACATCATAAGCTAATTATCTGCTACTGTTAGACTGGATATAGAGGGATGGTCTTTTATCTGGATTCTGCTATTCATGTGTTTCTGTTATTTGGCTTGCCATCTGGCCAAACAATAACATGTTGGGAAGTTAGAAAGTATGCAGAGGTTGAGTCCTTTGGTACCAAACCCAGGCTAGTGCTGTGTGCTTCAGGCTTCCTTATAGGACTGTTCTTAATTCAAGTTTCAACTCTGCTTGCTGTTGTTGTCTGTGTATCTTGCAATTTGTTTTTATTAAGTTATCTAGAGTTGCCTTTTGTTATATGCTACTAAATGAACAGTAACAAATGTAATGTGTTTAGATGAAAAACATGGACATTGCAGGTATGAGAAATAAGAGCCTAGAGCTGTGCTTTCCAATAGAAGTATGATGCAAATCACAGATGTAACTTTAAAATTTCTAGTAACCACTTTCAAAAAGTTAAAAAAGTTGAAATTAACTTCAGCAATACCTTTAATTCAACATGCTATATTCAAAATTGTATCATTTCGACATAAAATTATTGTAAAATTTGAGGTGTTTACATACATTCTTTTTTATTCCTAGCATATCGATTTGTATGGTAACATTTCATCAGAGGTAATTGCTATCTACGTAGATTTCATAAAACTTACAGTGAAAAAAGTAGATTCACTTACTTAAGTTGTTCCAAACACACTAAAAACTTTTTCAATAGCCCAAATGATTATTGACAAATAATTTACATTCAGTCTCTTGCTCACACTAGCCACGTTTTAAAGGCTGCCCAATTGGACACTGCAGGTCTAATCCTCACCTCTAATTGATCATCAAATGGAAGACTCAGACCTCTCTACAGACCCAGGTTTCCATTACTTCTCCAACCCCCCACCGTTCCCTCTTCTAAACTTTCACCTTCCACCATGCTTTACTGTCAGGATCCAGCATGGAAAGTGGAGCACCTTATGTGGTACAAAGAATTGCCGACAGTCAGGATTTCATATAGAGGATACATTACACAGCTGTTAGTGGGCCAAAAAAGCATAAAGGCAAAACTGAGATAATAATAAAAAATAGCTACCACCCTTGGAACTGAGGAAAACTAAAGGAATGGCCCCAAATTAGGAGCTGGGAATGCAAGCCCCATCCAGTGGGTGTTCAGGTTTCTGTTGAGTCACCGTACCCATGCTGCCGAGGCTGGTCTGAAAGTGACTCAGAAGCTGGCTGTAGTCACATGCTGATGCTAGACCCACAGACCCTGCTGGAGTGACTCTGACAGGAACATGTTGGAATAATAGGAAAGAAGTCGTTTTTGCCTCCTCCCACCTTCTGGTTTTATTTTTGCTCCTTACATCATCCGGGTTTAACAGGAAGCCAGTATGCAGAGCTCCGGCCTGGGCTTCATAGAGCAAAGGATGGAAGCATGAAGTTAGAGCTGAGAAAAAAACCAGGTAAATAGCTGGCATAGATGTCCCTGGTAACTCTTACCCCTCCACTGCAGGAGCAGCCCTTAACTTGCACGGCTAACTCAGTTCCAGCAGAGGGCTCTGACTGTTGTCTTCCTACTACTCTGACGGTACCCAGTTAAAGCCCTTTGGGAAGAAGGCCTTCCTGGGTGTATTGGAGTTTTGAGAGTAGATCTCATTGTCTAGATCAAGACTAACATAAGTCAAGAGTTCAACTCAAACGAACCGGGCTGGTATTGTAAGTGTTTGGGCCCCGGCGAGGGAATATTTTTGTTATGCTGATTTACCTATGACCAATTCCATTTTTAGGAACAGCTTTATTTTCGCAAATGGTTAGTACCTGGAGCCTAACTATGTTTCATAGCCTATCTGGATTTTGCTGTACAGTCCCACAAATGGGCACAAAGGGGACTTTTAGTCTTCATCGTATTCCTTCTATGGGAGGAGGGAATTACCTTTCTTTCTCTTTAAAAATGACTTTGAAAACACTCGTTTTATGACAGCGCAGAGCACTCTAAAGAGATTTGCAATGTATCTCTCATTCTTGAAGGTAAGACTCTAGAGTAGCTGTGCTTCTTTTCTGAGAGGGAGATAGATGGAGTGAGGAGGTGCTCTGATGAGGCTACAGCAACTAGGTGCAGTCCAACGGATGAGCAAATTACGATGAAGCCCTATTTCCAGGCCTTGACTCCAGTGCTCCATTTCCCCATTCACATTCAAAGGCAAGTGGGATTATTTTGTAAGAAAGATATATTTGTAGACTTAATGCTGCATATGTTTGAACTCTTTCCAAAATGATGTATTCATCAACGCTTAAAACATTTTGAAAGCTCTGTGTAATGGGAGGCCGCATTAGCCATTTCCTGGCAATGCAATGTGTTTGTGTTTGGGTTACAGTTCAGTTCTTGGCTTCCTCATCACACAGCAGTTGGAATGAGTCTTTGAATTAGCATGAAATGACACGGTTTATTTTGTTTAGTCGATTTGGTCTTTACAGAGCTGGTGCTCATTGCTCCTGAGCCTGTTGTGAGCATTCGACTCTGATAGGCTGGAGGGGAAGAAAGGAGAAATCCCGACGATAGTTTTGACTCTGAGTTTCTCATTAAAAAGGAAAACAGCCAATTCCCCTGCCACCCTCTGTTCCTGCCACAAAACAAAAATCAAGCCATGGCAAGAATCTATACAGAAGAATAAAACTCTCATGAAAGAGAATACTTTGTGTTTGATTGTAGTATGCCCTCTCTCCTGCCCGAGCCTATAAAGGTAGAAAAACAAAATTAAGCTCTACATTTTCTGGCTTTGCCTACAATTTTACCAAAAAAAGCCAACATAGGTGAATTAGAATTTCCCCCTTTGGGATGTGGAAATAATCAAGACATAAATTACAGGGAAGTTAATGAACTCACATCCTGTAGTATTCGACACCCAAGGTTTTGCTCTTTTATCTGGAATCCTCTTAACACTTAGAATCCCTTCCTTCAAGCAAGTTCCTGGCAGATGTTTTATTGTTCCTGTTGTTTTTCTTCTGAGGCTGTACATTAGGTTAAAATATCACAAATAGCTGCTGTTATAGTGAGAGTCACAGAAGCTATAATTCTTCGTGACAGGCAGAGGAAATGTGACATGTCTAGGAAACCCTGTCACTGACGTTAACACTCAGATCTTCAGGCAAATGTTTAATGGCAGACTCAGCATGCTGCACAAAGTTTGTTATCTACCAAGCAAAAGGTTACACTCGCAGGAAACTATAAATACTATTTGGAAAATGTCTCTAGACAATGATGGGTTCTTTCTCCTCCTCTTCACCTCTTAATCTGTAATTGTAGGATAAATATCACATCTAAGACAAATCAGACAGATCTTCTTTCTTACCATTTGTGTTTGTATATCCAATTATCTTATTTCCAGGTAGCATCCAGGGCACTGAGTGAAGCAATCTTTCCGGGTTTTAATCTGATGTTGGTATAGACATTTGAGTCCTTCAAAATCTTGTAAAGTGTGGTCATTGGGAGTAGTATATAAATGTTGGCAGGATTACCCAATTACCTGCTAGTGATCTCACAGCAAAGTCACTAATATTATATATCCAACAATAAAAAATCCCCCAAAACAAATATTTCATGATATAATTACATAAAACTTTAGTGTTGTCTAACTTGGAATTTCTGAAACACAGCACTGTAGACACGTTGGGCTGGATAATACCTTGCAGGGAGCTGTCATGTGTATGGCAGGAGGCTTAGCAGCATCACTGGATCTACCCTGTAGATACTTGTTGTACCCCATCTACTACAGTTGTGACAATCAAATATGTCTTCAGATATTGCCAGATGTCCCCTGAAGGGCAAAATCATTCCTTGTTGAAAACCATGATGAAACTCTATGTCCCTTTCTATTTATCTTTCCAGTCTCCAAACTAATGATTTCAAATGGATATATAGAATTTGTCATGCCATCTCGTAGGCCAAGTATACAGTTCTCAATACTCTCCAAAAAGGTCTTGCATACATATGTATGTTTTTCTGCTCAAGACATTCACAGGGTATTATCTGTGGTGATAAAAGGAAAACTTCAGCCGAATTAAATTTAAAAGATTTAATTGAGCAATTCATGATTGGTGGATCGGGAAGCCTCCAGAATCACAGTAGATTCACAGAGACTCCAGTCCAGCCATGTGTTAGAAGAAGATTTATAGACAAAAAAAGGGAAACGACTTACAGAAATTGGATGTGAGCTACAGAATGGCTAGATTGGTTACAGGTTGGCATTTGCCTTATTTGAACACAGTTTGAACGCTCAGCAGTGGATGAATGGTGGAAGTATGGCTGCTGGGATTGGCCAAGACTCAACTACTGTTATAGGCATATACTCCTAAGTTAGGTTTTAGTCTTGTCTGTCTATTAAGCTAGGTTGCAGTTTGTCCACAAGGACTCAAATATAGAAGTAGGAAGTCCTTCTCAGGCCATCTTTAGTTTGCTTTAACAGTGGTTCTTAATGTGGCACATATATACCATGGAATACTATGCAGCCATAAAAAGGGATGAGTTAGTGTCCTTTGTAGGGACATGGATGCAGATGGAAACCATCATTCTCAGCAAACTATCACAAGAACAGAAAACCAAACACCGCATGTTCTCACTCATAGGTGGGAATTGAACAAGAGATCACTTGGACACAGGAAGGGGAACATCACACACCGGGGCCTGTTGTGGGATGGGGGGAGGGGGGGAGGGATAGCGTTAGGAGATACACCTAATGTAAATGATGAGTTAATGGTTGCAGCACACCAACATGGCACATGTATACATATGTAACAAACCTGCACGTTGTGCACATGTACCCTAGAACTTAAAGTATAATAAAAAAAAAAAAAAAAGGAAAAAAAAGGATTGGAAAAAAAAAGTGGTTCTTACTGCATTCCACCAATTACTATAGGTACAAATGTATGTTTGTAGTCATCCTTCCTGTATACACAGCTGGTATTCAATATGATAAAATAGAGAAATAATAGATTTTTTTTTTCTAGATCACTCCTCGTTTAGAACTCTCATTATTTTGTTTGCTTTTTCTTCATTTTTTAAAAAATAATGAAAGAAAAAAATGACTAGGAAAGTATAAAGATAGAAAATTAAAATCGCCCTAATTTCATCCCCCAGAAGTAATAATTCTTAACCATGTGGTTCATTTTCTCCCAGTATTTTTCTGTGCATTTTTATTTAGTGCTAAAAATCTAATGTTATATTCTAGGCATTTATCCTATGAAAGATTTTTAGAAGCATTATCTTAATGGCTCCTCTTGCAGAAAATAAGACCACCATTTAAGAATGTAAGATGCTATATACAGGAAGAGCATTGCAGGAGGAAGACAGTAAAGAGGAAAATTGCCTTGTGCCAAGCAGGGGAGTTGAGATCTGGTGAGAAGGATCTTTTACACTCATATGAGGGAGGTGAGACCTCTTATACATAACAGGAGAAAGGAAGGTGAATCTCTTACTCATAAATTAGCTCACTTCAAAAAACCTACGTATAAAGGGGTCTGGTCACACAGGCTTGAAAGGTGTTCCAGAGATTTATCTGTAAAACATTAAAGACCTGGCTTTTGTTTTCTTTCTCTAAATACTTACAAGTAGCACTCACTTGTTATGGAGGAGCTGATTTCTTCCTCATTCTGTATTATTCCATTTTGTAAAGTAACTAATTTTACTATTTATAGTTTTAAATAGTACATTCCTTAATTCAACTGATATTATGAAGCCCCTGCGAAAAGCAAGGCTCTGTGCTAGGTACTGAGGGCTGAATGGTGACCACAGAGAACAAGGTCTCTGGTCTCAAGGTGCTTACAGGTCACTGGGGGAATCAGGCAACCACCAAGTAAACAATGAATAAACAATATGTGCTCACCTGGGGAAAGATGTCTACGTTGCAGATTTTAATGTCGATATGATAGTGTTTTTTAACATCTCAGTCTAGTTCTTCCTTGTCTTAGACCCTCCATTTTTGAATGGTTTCTCTAGGTTTCATAGGTGCAGTGTCTTTAGATAGAAATAAAAAGCAGATGTTATTGTTACTTTTTTTCAGTCCATTTAGAAAATTTATTGCAGAGGAGGTCAGTTTCTGAATTCTCTTCTTTTGCACTTCTCTTTTACATTGTAAATTTTTTTCACAGGCCTCATGACTCTTCTCATTCTTACTAGAAAGTCCTCTTAGATTGTCCTCTAATTGGCTATTAAAAATATTAAAAATGATTTTCAATATTTTATGTGATGCATATATTTAATCTATATATTTTATTTTATATATTTATTTTATTCATTTATCCATCTTATTTTATTTATATGCAACTGAGCTTCTGAATTTTAAAGGTGTGGCTTGATGAGCTTTTTTTTTTTTTTTTTTTTTTTTTTTTTTTGAGACGGAGTCTCGCTCTGTCGCCCAGGCTGGAGTGCCGTGGCGCGATCTCTGCTCACTGCAAGCTCCGCCCCCCGGGTTCACGCCATTCTCCTGCCTCAGCCGGCTACCACGCCCGGCTAATTTTTTGTATTATTAGTAGAGACGGGATTTTACCGTGTTAGCCAGGATGGTCTCCATCTCCTGACCTTGTGATCCACCCGCCTTGGCCTCCCAAAGTGGGATTACAGGCGTGAGCCACCGCGCCTGGCTGGCTTGATGAGTTTTTACAAACATAAGCAATTGTGTTAATCACCACCACACTTGTGATACAGAACATCCTCATCATTCCATAAAGTTCTCTTCATCCTTCTGCAGTAAGTTCCCTCTCTCTCCCCTAACAGCTTATGATCTGCTTCTTGTCACTATGGTTTTGCTTTCCCTATAAATTTATGTGAATGTAATAATAGTTTATAGCTGTTTGTGTCTATTTTCCTTCACTCAGCATAATTCATTTGAGATATATTCATGTGGTTGTGTGTATGAGTAGTTTATTCCTTTTCATTGCTGAGTAGTATTCTATTGTATGAGTATACCACAATTAGTTTATTCATTCACCAGTTGGTAGACATTTAGATTGGTTCCAGTTATTGGCTGCTATGAATAAAGCTGCTATGAACATTTGAATATGACTATTTGTGTGGACATTTATTTTCATTTCTCTTAGGTTGGGGCAGCAGAACATTGGACCCCCCAAAGATACCCATTCCTTAATCTGGGAAACTGTGAATATGTTACAAAGTATGACAAAATGGAATTAAGACTGTGGATGTAATCAAGGTTGCTAATGAACTGACCTTAAAGTGAGGAGTCTGGCCTGTATTCCAGCTGGGTCAATCTAATCACATAAATTATTAACAGTGGAGGGCCTATTATCTTTAGCAAACTAACACAGAAACAGAAAACCAAATACTGCATGTTTTCACTTCTAAGTGGGAGCTAAATGATGAGAACACGTGGGCACAAAGAAGGGAACAACAGACACTGGGGCCTATAGGAGGGTGGTAGGTGCAAGGAGGGAGAGGATCAGGAAAAATAATGAATAGACACTAGGCTTAATATCTGAGTGATGAAATAATCTGTACAGTAAACCCCCATGACACATGTTAACCTATGTTACAAACCTGCACATTCTGTACATGTATCACTGAACTTAAAAGTTTAATTTTTTTTAAGTGGAGGGCCTTCCCTGCTACTGTAGAGAGACAGAGATGGCTCCTTGAGAAGGACATTGCTAGCTTTGAAATGAAGATAGAAGGGACAAGGAATACAGGCATTCTCTGGAAGCTAAAAAAGTCAAGAAAATGGGTTTTCCCCTAGAAACCCCAGAAAGAAATTCAGCCCACTAACACCTTGATTTTAGCCCAGTGGGAGCTGTGCTTGAACTTGTGATTTACAGAACTGTATGATAATACAGTTGGGTTGTTTTAAGCTACTGAATTTGTAGCAATTTGTAACAGTAGTCATAGAGACGAATATATGGGTCTAGTGGGATGGCTGGGTCATGTGAAAAGTGTATGTTTAACTTTATACAAACCTACCAAACTGTTTTCCAAAGTGGCTGTACTTTTACTGACTTTTTAAGAAGTAGGATTAGACTGGGTTCTAAACATACATATGTTTCTCTACCAGTGTTTATTTATAGAAAGACTTCCAGATCCAGAATCTAGAGAAAGGAAAAAAGCAGGAGATGCCCATCTGTTTGTCTATCAGTTTGGGGGATTTGGGAGAGTGCTGAATAAGAGCCATAGCCGGGAGGCTTTCACAAGGCCATTTCCACAGGTAGTATTTCCAGAGAAAGGTTCTATCATGCCTGTTCCTCTGATTGGTGGGCTCATATTGCCATAGAGGCCAGAGGAAGCAAAAGGTCTGGACTTCTCCATTACCCTTTTCATTCCCTTTGAGCTCACCCTCGCTCCAACACTTACTATTGCAAGTATTGGCATTGGTGGTATACAACAGTGCCTACTTCTACTAATGGGGGTCATTCTCTTTTGCCAGTTTACACCACAGGAACTGCATCTAATTGAAATTCATCCAAATTTCTAGTTTATATGTGAAGCTACTCCTGATTTGCAACAAGGGTGAAAATTTTTCTCTCTAAGTATTCTTCTGGCCATTTCAGCATGAATTTTGAAGAGTTCTAGTATTAAAGAAAAAAACATATTCATGCCTCTTGTTAAAGGGAGTAGGGAAGACTTTATTCAAAGGAGGCTACTATAATGGAAGTTTTGCAGTAGGGGAGACAGATGAGGCCCATTCCAAATGCAACAAGGACAAGTAAGGAATTATAGTCAAGGAATAGGGTTGGGGTCAGTGGATGGAAAACTACTAAGAGGAAATTTCAGGGGTGAGGGAGGATTCTAGCTAACCCAGCTTGACAGGATGCTCGATGAAGACAGGCCAGGGTGATCAGCTATCCAGGATGGGGCATGAGAAATTTGATCATGTATGAAGAGTGGAGAATTTTTGCTAAAATGACCTGGCCTGATTCTTGCTAAAACTGGACTAAGGGAACCAAGGACAGAGCCGTGGTTGGAGCATGGTTGAAAACAGAATTTAGGGCTGGACACTTGTGGCTCATGCCTATAATCCCAGCGCTTTGAGAGACCAAGGCAGGTGGATCACTTGAGGTCAAAAGTTTGAGACCAGCCTGGCCAACATGGTGAAACCCCATCTCTACTAAAAATACAAAAATTAGCCAGGTGTGGTGGTATGCACCTGTAATCCCAGGTACTTGGGAGGCTGAAGCACGAGAATCACTTAAATCCAGGAAGTGGAGCTTGCAGTGAGCTGAGATTGCACCACTGCACTCCAACCTGGGTGACAGAGCAAGACTCTGTCTCAAAAAGAGAGACTTTGTCACTACTGGGCAACTGTGCTCAAGCTGGTACCTTGGTCTTTGATAATTATTTTTTAAGATACAGTGTCACATATTTAAGAGATTTTTGGAAAAGACAATTGTCCTTGCTATTAATTTTTAAAACCGTGAAAGACATGAATTTTACATAGTCAATAGAAGGGAAAATATGATCAGGAAAATATATATTAGCCAAGCTAATATAAAAACAGTACCTATTGTCTGTAATCCAAACAATCCTTATGAACTGTGAAAGAAAATCATGACAGGTAGAAAAGCAACTTTGTTACAGGATTGCTGTTAAATAGCTTGAATTTGAAAGATGAAGCCCTATGATTGAAGAATTTTACTTTTCTGGTTCTTCCATTTTTCAGAAAAGCAGTTTTCAATTTTTTATGAAAAGCCCCATTTCCAGATCATGGGCCAATGGTGGAGTGAATTTGAAGAGGGGCTGGGAAGATCCTGTACATGTTGTATTGTGTCACCAAAAAGGTGTCAGGGTGGCGGAGTGCTCAAAGTGAGGCCAGCATTGTCCCTGTGGGAGTCCCACCTGCTCTGCAATCTTGCCTGTCATGTGTTCTTGATGTGGACAGGATTCTGAAGTGCTTTGGTGGCCATCATCATGGCTGTGTCTGATTTTCTGAATCATGCATGGCAATGACACCCAGATGGGCTCTGTTCCTCAGGTTCCATTTCTGAAGCACGGATGTGTCTATTGCGGGCGTGTTATCTTCCACAAACAGCACATGTTACGTTGCCTAAAGGGATGGCAGCCTGGGCTTCTCGGCCCTCCATGAAGCATGGCAGAATTCCAATGGCACATCTGCAGGCAGACTTACATGTGTTAAAGTACCTATTTTCATACCCAATAAATCATCAGCGAGATGGAGTCCATCACATAAACTTTTCAGTGGCTACCGGTGCTTTTAGGACAACCAAAATCTTCAGCACAGCCGACAAGTCTCTCTGATATGATAGAGTGTGACACTAACACCATTTTTGCTCAATAGAAGGTTTTAGGTACACTTTATCTATCCTTGTGCACGCAAACCCCAACACTCTCTCCATTGGCTCTTGCCATCCAACCAGTGATTTCTATAACAGGGTTACAACAGAGGTTATGAGGGCCTTCAGGATGGCTCTTAAACAAGCTGCAGGGAAATCATAGTGGCTTATGTTAGTGGAGAATTTTTTGAGGTAGTCATACCTGTCTTCCAAATCTTTACCTCTCAAAGTTAACAAAAAAACAAAACAAAACAAAAAACCATCTACTGTGAATTCCCCCACGTTTTCCCAGCCCTTGCTGGAGAATTCATCCCTGTTTGGTAGGTATCAATGCTACATTTCAGCCGTACCATACAGAAATGAAAATGCAGGCTGGGGCTCTGCTCTCCCTAACCTGGTGCTTTGTGTTCACACTCAGTAAACACTGAAGTTCAATCACATTCCTCTCTGAGGAACATAGTCAATTAGGCTTCTGCTAGTGATTGTGTATTCTGATTGTACACAACAGATTGTCCTTTTTCTCGAAGGTTTAAGAGAAAAATTAAACAGTTTCCAAAGTTTCTAAAATTTAAACTCAACTAATGGGCTTACTAGCCATAATTGAGTTGGTGGGTCCTAAGCCAGATAAGGACCACTAATTGTTTAGTGCTTTTATGTTAATTAAATTATTTTCGCATTGGGAAAGCTTGCTATTTACCAAGTATTATTAATGTACCATGCCCTTTGTCCTCACTCCTGCTTTTAGATGCCTATAACTTGAACCTCTTAATAAAACAACTCTAAGCCCTGAAATATACTATCGTTTGTTATTGTTATTTTAAAATACTAAGCTTTCCTGAAATAAACTGGCAAATAATTCTATTTGATTTTATCTTTTATTTTTGAGCTGAACATGTTATTTGGAAATAAAAAAACAAAGCAGATTAAAAAGAAAACAGTTGAAAATCTGTCCCTTATCACTAGTTTCTTGGGGAAATTTATCTAACATTATTTTTCCTTTTTAGTATGCTTGTTGTAATCCATTTATTTTCGTTTCACTGCTTGTCAAGACTTCGTTCTGAAACAGCACTCTTCCCATGATTATATTTCTGAATCCTCTGAGATCTCTGACTAAATTGTGCGGAACATGTGCTGCTGTAAGATTTCATTGAAAGGTATAAAGAATAAGGGATTTTGTTTTCTTAAATTCCCTTTAGTATATAAAATATTTGGCGAGTTGCTGATATCTTTATTTAAACTTCTTAAAAAATAGACTATGATTTATTTTTTATTTTTATGCTTGACATCTCTAACTATGATTTTTAATTGGCGTTATTACATAAAGGAGAATGTACCATAACATTGTGACCTTCTGTTCTGCCTAGTTATTTACGGTATTCCTTGGTGAGTATTCCATTTTAGATCCAGCAGGCAATAACTGGTGATTGTTCTAAATACGTGCTTTGATGATTTGAAATAACATTAGGATCATGACTAGTATATTCTATCATGCTACCCTGCCCCCAACACACATACGTTCACCCTAGGAGAGGAGAGCAAGCCAACTGGGAAAGGAGAACGAAGGCAGAAATCTGAGTAGCTAGAGCCAAATGTTTTTAATCTGCACATGGCTATGGTAGGACAAAATCTACACTGCCTACTTAATCCATTCTGGGCTCACAATCCCCCAAATTCTTATAAGAATGGGACTTGCTTTGATGATACACTTGCAAGTGGTGTTATCAGAAAACTGTATTGGAAACAGGATGATTGTCTAAGGTGAACATTAATGCTATTATGTTTGCCTTGGCACTAACCTGAGAAACTTGTATAATGTGGCTTATAAACCATCTCTCTTGACTATGAGGAAGACCTCGTGAGGACAAGCCAGGTAAAGAGGTACCAGCTAGGGATTGGAGCAGCTGTGCCAGGGGGAATCAGGAAATGCACCACAAGGGCCACTGGCAATGAAAATATAAAATAGGATTTATTGAGGAAAAATTTATAAGCAGAGAAGTAGCAGGGTGCACACAACTCCTCAAAAACTCAGTATACCATGACTTGTGCTGGACAGGGGAGGACTGCATGTATCATGGCTGATGTGTCATGGAGAGGAATCCTGGACCTGTGATACTGCATATACATAGGGACTGCAGGAGCAGGTTACATCTATGCCATTGTGTAATCCCAGATGCTCCTAGATCAGAGAAATGGGTTTATTTGAAAGAGGAACCTTCTGGAATCCAGTGATTTCTATTAGACTGTTCTCTGTTAAGCCAGGTCTCTCCTAAACTACCAAACCAGAGGAGGAAATGAACCTCTAGGGTTATCAGATTCTCTCTCCTCTGAGTGATGTGCAATGAAACATCAGGACATTATTTCTTAGGACAAGAAAGTGGAGACGAAATCAGTAAAAGAACAGAATACTACAGAGACAATGAACCTAGGGACATTGATGAAACTGCAAAGAATCAAAACCAGAGTGAGAGAGAGTGCATGTGTTGGTGTGATATGATTGTGTATATGTGTGTGTGCACCCAGCACTATACCCCTAGAAACACCACATGGAAACTCTAAACAAAGTATTAGAGGGCTGGGCGTGGTGGCTCATGCCTATAATCCCAGCACTTTGGGAGACCGAGATGGGCGGATCACGAGGTCTGGAGATAGAGACCATCCTGGCTAACACAGTGAAACCCCGTCTCTACTAAAAAAAAAAAAAAAAGAAATTAGCTGGGCGTGGTGGCAGGCGCCTGTAGTCCCAGTTACTCGGAAGGCTGAAGTAGGAGAATGGCATGAACCCGGGAGGCGGAGCTTGCAGTGAGCGGAGAGCGCACCACTGCACTCCAGCCTGGGCGACAGAGCTAGATTCCGTCTCAAAACAAACAAACAAACAAGAAAACATAGCAAAGTATTAGATTGGTGCAAAATTAATTGCAAGCAAAAACCACAATTAATTTTGCACCAAACTAATATATAACATTACTTTTATCAACCAACTTTCAAAAAATTAGGCTCATAACTCAAAAAGTTATGTTAAAAATTAAAAAAATAAGCAGGGTGGGGAGAGGAGTGCTATTTTAATTATAAGTGGAAATAATTGAAGGTACGACCACATTCAGCTACCTCTTGCATCCAGAGAAATTCAGAATCCTACTAGAAAATTTACAGTGCTCAACTTAGATTCTACCATAGGCACAAAAGTACAGTAAAACCAGCTCAGAGAAGCATGTTTTGATTACTTATACAACACAAGAAGACTCCTGTCTATTTACTTCATTATTTCTGGGAAAAAAATGGAGTTTTGCATGATAATCTGCAGAACGTGAAAGGAGACAAATGCCCTGGTTTCATTTTTGACATGCCAGGAAATGCTCTAAGAGCAACAGAGTTAATGCTGCCATTGAGTGAAGAGCTGATATAGCCCCTGGAGAAATGTTGGAAGTGGAGCTGATGCCTCCATTTCTCAGCTCCAGATTCCTGCAGGGCAGTTGGAGGCTGTGGTGGAAACTCTGGCCACTCCTTAGCCTCCCTGTTACAGTCATAACTCTTGCTGGTTACATTAAAAAACATTTCCGATAACACCCTTCCCAGAAGAAGAGATAAATGTCCAAAGGCAAAAAGAAAGTAAAATAAAATATCAAAAAGTTGGGGTGGATTGAGGAAAAGGATTAAAAGAGGGAAGAGGGAGTGCCACATTCTTCAGGTCTACCCAGGACATCTTTCCTGGTTTATGATTCTTTCTCTGTTGAACCACAAAGAAAAAAATGTATTAGGACTCTGAATTCCAGGCTATATTGTCTGTCAAAGGATTTACCAGTTAGAGAACCAATTAATTTTCTGCTCCCACAGCTCATGAGGCTATAAAAATAGGATCTTATATGGCCTTTGAAATGTTGGGAAATATACTGTCTTCTTAAGAAGAGAATTGAAACCTGCTTTTATCTTTTCAAAAAAAAAAAAAAAAAAAGAGCAACATTCTATGGCTTTCACAGTTTTCTTTCAGACTCTGTTCCAAGATCTGTGGCTTTAGTGTGTATGCGTAAGTGCACACACACACACACACACACACACACACCACGTGCATATTTGCACACAGCAATGCAGAAGTGGTTTGCTGTAGAGTTAATGTAGATATTTTCTCCTTCCAAGCAAGTGATTATGTCCTTTCTTCCACGGTCAGATGGATGATTTGAACAGCTTGGAAGGGCAAGGGCAAGAAAAGCTTTGATTTATCTGCTGCTGAACTGATTTAGACAAATGCAAGAAGATGATACATCACTGAATTAGGGCAAGCAGGACAATAATGAGAACCTAAATTGAGTGACAAGTGCACACTAAAATCTATATTACCACTAAATAAGCAGGCATACATGTATACACTGCACCTTATTTTATGTTATAGAGTGGTACTCATCATGTTTCAGAATAGTTTAATGAATGCTTTAAATCTGTAATTAGTAGGGCTTTTGCATTCTCACGAGATACTAGCATTGTGGTGAACTATCCAATAAATATGATACAGAAATTCAGATCCTCTACATGGAACTATTGTCAGAGGAAACAGTCAGAGAAACTGAGCAAGTATTCAATCTAGCAGCAGCAAATTTCAAAACTGTACTATCCTTGCAGTACAGAAAAAAAAAATGTCCCATATACCCTCAACATGAAACGAAAGGAAATAGGAACAACAGAGGAAAAAAGTTGCTGTCTCTTTGCATTTTGTCGCATTGATTGTGTCTGCCAATCAGATATTCTATTCTATTTGTTTTTCAAGAATTCCTGCAGGTGATCTGGGTTGGAGGTGAGTTCCCAGAGTAAGTAACTGAAAAAAGAAAGCAGGGTTCCAATGAAACCTAGAGGCAACTGTGAAGTGGTGGAAGAATGTTATTACAGGTTCACATGAGGCCTGAGGAGTTGGATGCAGGCTGAGAGGTTTGTAGCAATCAGCCCTGGCCAGTCCTACCTGGACTGTCACGTTATTGATGGCTCAGGGAATGTCTCATTTTTGTTTGCATCTTGCATCAAAGCAAGATGGCTTTAGATTTCTTCCCTTGCCCATTAAGTCAAGGTGCAGTTTTTGCTTTAGAAATTTCAGAATCGAGTTTTTCCAACACTTCTTTTTCTGATGCATTGGGTTAAATGTGGATGATAAAAATAAAAAAAAAAATCTTTCATTCAAATGATGCCATGTTATTTGTATTCACACCCTTGTTTTGTATTTGTCACCTGTTTTCTTGTTGTGCTGAGTGTTACCCTTAGGTTGACCTAGCTGTTTGTGTCCACCCAGGTACTGCTAGATACATAACTGAAATGAATTTTAAAAGAAGAAAAAAGACATTGGAGGCTACAAACTAAAAAGAATTCTATGCAAATGACCTTACACAATTATATCTAAAATCAACATACTAGAAGGTCAGTAAATATTATTATTCCTCAAGACATTTCGAGCAATTACCTAATATTGGGTGAATAGTATTTCAATACCTCATGTGGTGTACTTGATAGTCTTTATTCTCACAAAAGATTCATTGTTAAATGTGTTTTTGGGTCAGCTTTGATATTTATCAAACATACTGGCCTCTGGTCTTTACAGATCCTGCTGTGCCTGGCTAGACTGGTTACTTTTGCCCTGGTTCCTGAGAATAGCTGGATACAACTTCATAGTAGAGGACTGGGTATACAGTCTATGACACCTTTAGTGGAGTGATCTAAACCTTGACGTTCAAACCTTGGATAAGATGGTAGCTTCATCAATAGTCAGGGCCCACCCAAAGCACTGTTGTGAAAATAGGTAACTTCTTTCATTCTTTTTTTCCTCTTTAGATGCCAAATGACTCTATGGCATCCTGTTGGTATTCTCTCTGGACTGGCTTCCTCCTTTTACTGTTTTACTTGTCTCCAAATGAAAACTCGAATTCATTTTGTCCTTGTGACTCATTAGCTGATCTGATTGATCAATGTATGTACATTTTTTCTTTTTTCTTTTGTGAGATGGAGTTTCGCTCTTGTTACCCAGGCTGGAGTGCAATGGCGCAATCTCGGCTCACTGCAATCTCCGCCTCCCAGGCTCAAGTGACTCTCTCGCCTACGCCTCCCAAGTAGCTGGGATTACAGGCACCTTCCACCACATCCAGCTAATTTTTATATTTTTAGTAGAGACGGGGTTTCACCATGATGGCCAGGTTGATCTCAAACTCCTGACCTCAAATGATCCATCCACCTCAGCCTCCCTAAGTGCTGGGATTGCAAATGTGAGCCACTGCGCCTGGCCTGTATGTGAAGTTTTTAACCCTTTGACAAAGGGTTACATATCAATTTTAACCTGCTCTTCCAGATCACTTCATATTTCAGCCAATGCCTTCCATGTCTAAATCTGAAGCAACAAATAACAGTGGAGATACTAAATAACCAGGTGTAACAGACCCAGAGCTACTTGGACCCCTGCTGGAAAGATTCCAAAACTTTATCCTGAAAACTTAGAATTTGTAAAAAAAATTAAAAAGACAGTGATATCTATTTCATTTTTCAGTTTACATGGTGAAAATATATGCCCTCAGGATCTAGAATATGCTTTTCATGTATAATGTTTCCTTTTTCACATTTTTTTTAGTAAATACTAGAACTAATGAATCCAAATGGTAGATAGTTTTAACAGTACAGGAGAGTATCAAATAGAAAAGTAATCTCCTTGTCTCTCCACTCCCTGTCCCTAGACTTACTTCCCAGAGGCAACTGTGTTGGGCAGTATTTGTTTTTAGAGTTTCTGGAGGTTCCCTCTTAAGTGGAAATAATATTTTTATGCCTCTATTTCTTGATTCATCAATTATCAACATTATATTTTGACTTTCCTATGAAAATGGGGAATTTAGTGCACTTATGTTACCTTTCATCTAGCGTTTCCCATCTATTTCCTGATTTTTATTTTTGTACATTATTTCTAACTTTTTTTTTTTTTTTTTGGTGAGATGGAGATTTACTCTTATTGCCCAGGCTGGAGTGCAATGGCGCGATCTCGGCTCACCACATCCTCTGCCTCCCAGGTTCAAGCGATTTTCCTGCCTCAGCCTCCCAAGTAGCTGGGATTACAGGCATGTGTCACCACGCTCGGCTAATTTTGTATTTTTAGTAGAGACGGGATTTCACTGTATTGCCCAGGCTGATCTTGAACTCCTGACCTCAGGTGATCTGCCCGCCTCAGCCTCCTAAAGTGCTGGGATTACAGGCTTGAGCCACTGTGCCCGGTCATTATTTACAACATTTACATTCTGTTCTGCAGTTCTGTACTTACAAATAAATTTTTTATATTCTGTCTAATTCTATGGTTCTCAAATAACCAAAATAATTAACATGCTTAATATTATAATTATGTAACTTATTTACTACAGAACTAAGTAGAACATTGGATGCAGGTGGACGGTAAAATAATTAAGCAAATTAGATTTTTGCTATTGGAAGTGAAATTTTCAAAGTTTGACAAGTGAATTTGTCTCGTTTTCTGCTTCACTTTCTTCACTATTTTTGTGTCAAGATTTCTCTGGTTCCTCATATACTATGTCATTTCTTTGTGAGATGCTGTTTATTTTTTAAACTTTTGCTGGTATATATTTCTTTTTTTTTTTTCAAATGTCGAACATGAATTGTAAGCTTTGGGATATTCTGCATCCAAAAAACATTTTAAAACAATCTTCACACTTTGTTCATAATTTGGCTGTTGTGTGAAAAATTCAAGAGAACTTTCATCTCTGGACTTTGCTTCTTATTTTTTAGTTTTGACTATGGCTTCTTCCTTTGCAGTTAGCCTTTTTTTTTTTTTTCTTTTTGGAAATTTCTTAGATCTATAGTTTATTCTGCCTTGAAATTTTAATAGGAGTTGGCCGGTAGTGTGAATCTTAAGACCTTTGCCTTTTCAACTAAGGCGAATCTGCTTTTATTATTTCTTTTATGTGTTCATAGTTTTCCCAATACCATTATCTGTTTTGTGTTTATGGAGCTTATCAAATGGATAGTAAACATTTAAAATGTATCACCCTTTATCTTTTTCTCTTACATTTTCTACTATCTTGTCTTTTTTCTCCATTCTAGAGGATTTCTTCAACGTTATTTCATGTATCTCCAACTCTGTGACTACCTTCATATTATCAGTTATCACATTCATTACTTTAAGTTAGCCATCAAATTTCTAATTTTTTAAGCTCTTGGATTATTCCTTTTTTGTGGCAGCTTATCCTTATATTAAGGATAAAATATCTTCTTGAATACTGTTTAGGATATCAATTAAATCTTTTAAAAGTCTGTTTTTTCCATAGGATAAATCACTCCACTAGGAGTCAGTGTTTTTTGTTTTTGTTGTACATCCTGGTCGTTGTCCTCCTATTCTTTTGGATCTCCCTGGGTGTTAGACGCTCTTTTGTTTATTTATTTTCGCGGGTGGAGAACTGTATGATTAGTGCGGGTGGATGTGGGTGGCTGCTCGCCAGCAGGTCTTGCTTCTGAAGAGACCTGGCTGTGGAGTCTGTGTAGTTGGGGGCACACATTAGTACAGTAGTTTTCTTTGTGGGGCCCCTGAATGGGGGAACTTGACTCTGGGAATAGAGTGCTTTAGTCGGCTTCACTCCCAAGCTGCCTTTCCTTTCCCATTTTGTGTCATTAGGTTTCATTATTATCTCTCCTGGAGGTCCAGAGTCACCTCAGACTTGACATCTTTCTTAGGACCCAGCTCCCTCGCCAAGCACCCTGACTTCCTCTTCAGGCAGATGACATACTTTTTTTTGTTAGAGCTCACTTCTTGGGCTTCGAGAGTTCACTTCTGAGGGCAAAATCCCAATTTGGTTTCATTTTGTCACTAATCAGTTAATTCTTTTATACTTTTTTTTTTTCCTCTGCCATTTCAAGGCAACGTGGAGGAAGAGAGTCAAAAGATGAGTACACAAATCTGTCATTTCCTGACCTGCGCCTCCCCTCTCCTTACTGTGATACTGGTTCCAATTAAACCAAGCCTAACCAACAAAATGGGCAATTATTTCACCTGAAATGAAATTACCACTAAAATTAACAAAATCCAAATTATTAATTAGTTTGCATACACTTTATTAAAACTCACTTTAGCTCCAGAGAACACAGACATCTGAATGTCAGACTTAAGCTCTTTGATGGCCGGGCCCATATTTAGGACATGAAAATGTCCCGAAGTCTCCATATTTAGGGACAGAGAAAGGAGGCTATCAGGGAAAATCAGCAGAGCCTCTCACCTTTCATAGAAGCATGTATGTCTCTCTTACATCCCCTTTAACATGAACTTCCAACTCTTCTTTCGTCATGTCTTAAATTTCGCCACTCTAATGTCACAGAATGGTGAGGTGTAGACAGGACAACGGTAAGTCAGTATTCTTACATTTTTACTTTATTACTGTGAGACCAACCACTGACCTGTAGAGTTCAGAGAAATACATTTTATATTGCTGAAGAAACTTTGACTGTACCCTTGAACCTAAAATAAAAGTTTAAAAGAAAACTGTAAGAGATTTTGCACTGAGAGATGATATACTTTTTAAAGATGTAGATCACGGTCTCCGACCTTTTGGCCCATTGAAAGAAGAATTGTCTTGGGCCACACATAAAATACACTAATGATGGCTGATTGAGCTAAAAAAAAAGGTCAGTGCATAATTTTTGTGTATTCCATCACCACAGATTAGCAAAAAGTTCCCCTCATTCAAAGGGTTGGACATCGCTGAAGCTGAAGAGAGTCAGGAAATATGTACCTGAAAGGCACATGGAAGAGACCTATTACCTGTACAGTATTTTATGTATTGTGATGTGGAGACCCCAGGTGTCCATTTATATCACTTATTCACTCATTCGGCAAGCATTTTGAGTGCCTGTTCTGTGCCAGGCACTGTGTCACGGAGTGAGGGTACAGTGATGGCGAGGAAGACAATGTGTGTGCTTGTATAGAACTTACATCATAGTAGAGAAGTAGATATAAGCAAATTTATAATGTAATATAAGGTGGTGCTAAGTGCTCAGTTGGTATAAAGCAGAGTGAACTAGTAGAGAAAATGGTGTAATGGTGGTAGGGAGGGTGGCCGGGAGCAGTAGTCTTCCTGAGGAATGACATTTGAACAAAATCCTTAAACCTACAGTTTCCGAACTGTCTTCCGAGGAACTCACAGGGTTGCTACCAGATATTTCAGAGTTTTGAGGGAAACGCAATATTATTCAACATCTGTTAGATACTGCACAAACTAGTAGCTTAGGGTGATTCTGACAGTTTCACATGAGATTATGCTGCTTTCCTTTCAATGATGATTTATCTTTGCAAAGCTGAGTTTTTGTTGTTGCTGTGGTAATGAGTGAGTACACAGTGAAAGCCAAGAGGGAGAGATGAAGGTGGCAGGGTCCAACGTGATTCCAAAGTTTGAGGAATTGTGCAGTGCCTAACAGGTGCATACAGCCCACTAGTACATGTAGAGATAGAAAAAATGTGGAGATTAGTGTGTGTAGAGACAAATATATTTACTTCCTAATTCCCAGAACCTGTGAATGTTACCTCATATGGTGAAAAAGTGAGTATTACTTTATATGGCAAAAGATGTAATGAAGTTAAGGCTCTTGAGAGAATGCATTTATCCTGGCTTATCTGAATGGGTCCTAAATGGAATCACATGTGTCCTTATAAAAGAGAGACAGAGAGAGATTAGACTCAGACACACACAACGGACAAAGTGGTATGAAGGCAGAGATTGGAGTGATCTGGCTACAAGCTAAGGAATGCCAATAATTGCTGCAACCATCCGAAGCTACAGAGGTATGAAATGGATTTACCCTCTAGAGCCTCTGAAGTGAGCGGGCCCCTGACACCTCAATTTCAGACTTCTGGTCTCTAGGACTATGAGAGAATACATTTCTGTTATTTAAAACCACCAAGTTTATGGCAATTTGTTACCATAGGAATAGGCTAGGAAGTAGTCCTAGGAAACTAATGCAGTAAGTGATTATGTTATTTACAAAGAAAATTAAAATATTATTTATTTATTTATTTTTGAGACAGAGTCTCACTCTGTCCCCCAGGGTGGAGTGCATTATCATGATCTTGGCTCACTGCAACCTCTGCCTCCTGGGTTCAAGAGATTCTCCTGCCTCAGCCTCCCGAGTAGCTGGGTCTAAGGGCACACACCACCATGCCTGGCTAATTTTTTGTATATTTGTAGAGACAGGGTCTCGCCATGTTGGCCAGGTTGTTCTTGAACTCCTTACCTCAGCTGATCTGCCCGCCTTGGCCTCCCAAAGTGCTGGGATTACAACTGTGAGCCACTGTGCCCAGGCTAAAATATTATTTTAAATTTCAATTTATGCATATCATTTCTTAAATGACCATAAATGCTTACTATGTTGTGTGGACTGAACTCCTTATACACAGAACTGTTCAGTATTTCTTTTACCTAACAGTAGACGTGAAAATACTCCTGAACTTTCATTGCATGAACCAAAGAAGTTTTGGAAATTCTTCCTTACTTTGAGAGAGTAAGCAGTGAGTTGTTTTGAGGGCAGTGTGTTCCAGGAAGAGGCAAAATCAAGGGCAGAGGCCCCGAGGCAGGAACACACATGGAGAATCCCAGAGCAGCAAAAGGCCGGCATGGTGAGGTGTACTGAGTAGAAGATGAGGTCAGGGAGAGAAGCAGATTTGGATGATGTGCGACCTCACAGGCCAGAGTAAGGAACTTAATTGTGTTGTGAGTTTGACGAGAAACCTTGGACAGTTTTGAGGAGAGGAGTGATATGTGACAGGATTTGCACTTTCAAATGAACGTCTGGCTGTGGGTTGGAGAACTGTCTATGGGAAGCTGATTTACGAAAGTAGAACACATTGGCTCTGGGCTTGCTCAGAGGCCTGGATAAATCTTCGCCCCATCTTTGCCACCCTCTTCTCTTGGTTTCTCTGTTTACTATCGGTACATAAGACTCTAGATGTAGTAGAAATGATGAAATGTGCACACAAGGCAGAGAAATTCGGTATGTTTGCCACTTGGTGTATCGCTTTCTGGAGGTGAAGCCCTCTTCCGGAAGTGTATGAATTGACTACAGAGAAGAAAGAGCAGGAGCATTTTATCACATTGCGTAGGAATGGAGAGGGCCAGGCACTAGAAGGTGCTCTGTGGGGGCAGCGCAGGCTGTCAGGATGACTTCAGCAGTGTGAGTCAGCTTTCCTAATGACAGGAGCAGGACCTCCTCGGCCAAGGTGTCCAGTGTGGTGAGGCTTGGGGCCCAGCCATCTGTCGAGGAAGATGGTGCTATTTATTTCCTGTGCTTGGCAGTTGCAGAGAACTCCTTCGAGCAAAATATCTTAGAGGCATAAGGTAATAAGATAAGTAAAAGCAACAGAGACATTACTAGGGCCACAGCTGGGGCAGAGGCAGACCCTCCCAGAGATGAAAAGAGCAGATGGGACTCTCCCAATAGCATCCTTGGTGCAGAAACTGCCGGTGTGTGACCTTGGGGAACCAAGGATGGATCCCATCTCCTCTTTTCCAACAGCCTTTTAACTCAGTTTCATGATTCAAACCCATGATGAGGCTAATAAAAAAGGAATTTCCTTTGTAGAGGTTGACTCATTCCCAGTTCTAGTCCCACTGAACTCTTTGCTGGTCAGACCTACATGTTTAGTTCTGGACATCACATGGAACCTTGATGAAATTTTTAAAAATGGTAAACCAAAGTTATCTTGATTTTCAACAGTCCCAGGTTCCCTCTTGAACCACAGCTTCTCTGCTCCAAATCACTGATAATCATTGATTCAGCTGAAGAGAAAATAACAGCCTACAACAGTGAGAAAAATATTTTTCGATTTCGAGACTCAAATTTGATTTTTCTTGAAATTATAAAGAAATAATAATCTTGAAAGCCAGGCTGTGTTGAGACACAGAGGGATTTCCCATTTTCTAAAGTTTCCCTTATATATCAAGTGTCAGGCATGGCAGTCTGCACATAGAGCTATAGGAGAAGCCAAACCTTGGGAGGTGGAGGATAAGACAGAGCAAAAGTTCCTGCCATGCTTTCATTTATACAGTGCAGAGCAGAAGAACAGCATTGGTGGGGAGGTGGCTAGATTGATGGGCCTAAAATAGTGCTCTCCCTTGCCTTCTTCCTGCTGCAGTCTGAATCATGTACACAGAGAGCCCTGCCTTTTCCCCTGGGGGAGTGGAGAAGAGCTGGGAAGCCCATGCATTAGGCAGGTTCAGAGTTCAGGTGGAAGAGAGAACACAGCCAGGACTTTGCAATTGTAAGCTGTAGGGAAAAATTTTTCTTTCTTTCTTTTTTTTTTTTTTTTTTTTAGCAGTAGGTCATTGCACAATGTCTAGGGATGTCAGGGAGGATGGGGGCACCCCAGAACCAGCCCAGAGGACCTGAGATTAGATGGACGGGGACATCTCAAGAGAGGACAGGGGTGACCCAGAGGCCCTTTTGCATTCCCACTGCCATTCAGAGACCCTTTTGCATTCCCACTGCCATTCAGAGACCCTTTTGCATTCCCACTGCCATTTTTGCATTCCCACTGCCATTAGGATACATAAGCTGCCTCTGAAATTACAAACCGTTTTGGGAAGTGTGGGGAAAGGGGGTTGAGAGTGGAGAAACACTCTTAGGAAGAGTTTGAATTTCGAACTGATTGAATATTGGCCTGAAGGAAACTATAGGCCTTTCTGTTATAACTCCATGCAAAAAACTTTGCAATCTGTAAAACTGCTCAGGAAGAGTAGCAAGCTTTGTAGCAAAATAAGTTTAGAGGCAAACTATTCAAAAATAGATGTGACTGGGCAGTGAGAGCACTAACCAATCAATCATGTGGATCTCAGGGATAACACGGACTGGTGGGCGGGCAGGCAAATCAGTGGCTTTGGGTTGCTTTAGGGCATCACACGTCTGAGAAACAGGAGTGCAAACACATGGGGTTGCTGTTCTGAGACAAGACAGGTAGAAGGGGAGTTCTGAGCTTGGGGAAGATGCTGGTTTATTTATTTATTTAGAGACAGAGTCGTGCTCTGTCGCCCAGGCTGGGGTGCAGTGGTGCCATCGTGGCTCACTGCAGCCTCTGCCTCCCAGGTTCAAGCAATTCTCATGCCTCAGCCTCTTGAGTAGCTGGGATTACAGGCCCATGCCACCATGCCTGGCTAATTTTTTGTATTTTTAAGAGAGATGGAGTTTCATCATGTTGACCAGGCTGGTCTTGAACTCCTGACCTCAAGTGATCTGCCCACCTTGGCCTCCCAAAGTGCTGTGATCACAGGCATGAGCCACTGTTCCCCTCCAGGAAGATGCTTATTTTAAAAAACCCACAATTCTTTAATAGGTGCCCCTTTTTGATTTTCTTAAAATGCAGATTAAAAGGCTTCTGTCTGTACAAGTGTCAAACTAAGGCATTGTCCTTTCCTGCTGATGGATATGATGCTCTTCCTGCTAATTCCTCTTCCCTTGCCGGGTGAAAACCACATATAAACCAAAGCAACTTCTGCATTATACTGACATCATCTTTCTGTTGATCAATTGTGTGTGAGTGATTTTGGTGTTATAGAAACAGGTGTTGTAGCAGAACAATGTGTACTTTAAATTGGAAGTTTAATTTATCTGGAAAGTTTAATTTTTCTCACGTGATCATGATAATAATGATTTTAAAAAAAGCATATCTGGGTCAAAATCCATGAATTTCTATCCAGCCACACACATATTCAAAAGGACAGGGACTAAGCAGAGGACAGTGTGAGAAAGCAGCCGGGAGGATGAAGGACCTGGAGTGCCTTAGCTGAGAAACAGGTGTCTGACGTGTTTAGCCTCAGGAGAAACGAATAAGCAGAGATGTGACAGCTGTTTCCAAATATTTGAAGGGTTATTGTTTTGAAGGATGAGTTGTCTTATATGATATTGCCGTAGAGCAGTGACTTTGTTTTAAGTTGAGAAAGCCTTTTTGTCCCCCAAGCACAATCACTGATGGAACCACACCAGAGCCCCTCCCCCAAATCCCCACTTTGTCTCTGAGGCGCCTCAGATTGAATCCCAGGAATCCATAAAATATAGTTCAATAAGTCACTGCTATAGGGTGACAAATGAGTCACTTGCTATAGAGGACAGAGCAAGGACCAGCAGAAAGAAATTTACTCAAGACACATCGTAACGTTATGGAGAGAATACCTTTATAACTGAGTCATTCTATTCTATTCTATTCTATTCTATTCTATTCTATTCTATTCTATTCTATTCTATTCTATTCTATTCTATTCTATTTTGTTCTGTTCTGTTCTGTTCTACTACCCCTCTCCTGGCATTTAAACCCGCCCTTCTAAACCGAAAAGCTTGATTAACTACCCTGTGTGAGACACCCTGAGATGTATTTTTCTCACCTCTAACTCTTGCTCCAGCTTCAAAATTCTTTTGGTTTTATCCTGGGCATCCCCACAGTGTCTCACATATTGCCAGGTGGCTTGGGGGTTTTATTCATCTTCCTCTGTCACTGTCTTCCTCCCTCAGGTTTACCATGTCTGCCAGGCTTAGCCTTGTGCCTGACCTTTTTTTTTTGGATGCCACTTCTGGGTCCAACTGGCACCTCTTTCTGCCCAGTGGGCACTCTTGCCTCTTCTGCAAGAACCATGATGCAATACTGCTGCTTCTGCAGAGAATCATTTCTCTTTGCAGGTAAGCATTTTTGGGACTTTTAGAAACAGCATCCCTTTGCTGGGCACCACCGTCTCCCACCAGATTCTTCCAGGTGCCAAAGAAGTTCTGTCGTGAATAGGAGAAGAATGTTTGTTTTGTGTTATACCTGAGTCCTGATGTTATAAAGAATGTTTAGTCATACAGAAATGTTAGTTTTTACCTTACCTCTCTTTTTCCAGAGAATGCAGATATGAAACCAAAATTGCAGACATACCCAAGAGACCCACTTCAGAATGTGATCAGGACCATACCTGCTTTCTGATAACCAAGGCTTGTGTACTGGGTCAAAACTATCATTCTTGGCTCTAAGAAGTCTTCTCAATTTTTTGTGCAAATACACACCAGAAAGGCTGACTCCATTGGTTTGCCAGATATTCCCAGGAATCTGAATAACTCATGTAAAAGCTCTAACACATAACTATAAAAAGCATACAGTTGCATTGTAGAAAATTTGGAAAATTCAAAAATACACTCATTATCCCATTACATGATAATATAGAGTGTGTGGAGAGAGGGAAACTAAATGTGAGATCATGTGAGATGAATATATGTTTTTCTGTACACACATAATTTTGCATTTTACTTTGGTGATTCTCTTTATAATATTGACAGGATAGTTGTGTAGTTCTGCATGTATTCTGGATTTGAGGTGATAGAATGATGGCTACACATTTTGACGCTATGACAGTGCTCAGATACTGGTGCCAGAGTGTAGTTTGTGTGGGAATATTCAGAGAGCATAAACATGGCAATCAGTGGGAGATAAAATTCCATTAAAATTTTTAATTACACATGGGTTACATTGTTCACATAAGTCGAAGAATCTTATAACTTCAAAAGCTGCATCTGATATGAATTTAAAATTATTCAAGGTACTTAGGCTATATTTTATTTACAAAAATATTTTTACTAAATAATGATTGGATGGGTACACACTCCTCGTGGCACTGAGAATACAGGCCAGGTCATCAAGAGCATCTCCTCCCACCTCCAACCTCACTGTGGCCCTAGAAAGCAGGGGCAGCTCTTTCACTCACACTTCTGACACCTACTCATGTTATTCACTGTATTCATCCCATGACAAGAAAAGATTCTGCTGCATGTAATCTGGTGCCCACTAAGGAGGGTGGGCCCTGGTAACTGCATGGATAAATTTGATGGGGGTAATGAGATGGGTTTGAAAAAGCTTAGAGGACAAAATTGCTGTTCATTAATAAGGTGGGGAGACTGAGATGAAAAGAGCCCAGATCAGACAAAGGAGAGAAAGATCTAGAAGGAAATTGGAGTGCAGAGCCAAATTTGCAAGAAAGCATGCAACTTGGAGGTAAGCTGATTGACTGGGAAACAGTTGGTATTGGGGCTTTTGGATTGAGGCTACGGAGTTGACACTCTCCATACTCCATTCCTTTCCACAGGTCAGAGGAGCAATGTGTGCCCAACACTGATCACTGAATGGAACAAGAGAGGAGATAGGAAAGAGAAAGGCGCTGTGGCTTACAGGAGCCACCAGGCTCTCATTCGGCTGTCCTCCCCGCTTCCACTTTCTCACCTGCCTTCTTCTCCTCATCATATGCTCTGCAGTCTGAGCTTCCATCCCAATTGGAGGAGTAAACCTGCCACCTTGGCTCAAACATATTTTTCTTTAACCGTGTTCTCTCTGCCTGGAGCCATCTCCTCCCTTCATGCACTGTGTGTGCAGATGCCACTGCTTCTGGAATTGTTTCTGAGCCTGACTCAACCCTGACTGAGGTCAGTGCTCCTCTGCCACCGTGACACTCTGTGGCTACTGCTGGTTGGATGACCTGCTTCCTCCCCTAGGCCCTAAATGAAATTCTTTGCTGGCTGGGACAAACCATGCCTGTTCACCTTTTTGTCTCAAAGTCTAGTGGAGTGCCCAACAAGAATTCAAGAAATATTGAATGGGTGGAAGAGTGAATGGATGAATGAACTGGTGAATACAGATCATGGAGGGGCCTGGTTCTGTGGGCAAGGAAGGATGGCATGGCTAGCACTGAACTACCAAAAGTGCTGGGCCTCATGCATGCAGGTGCCTCTGCAGGGGCATGGAAAAGCTGGCACTAGGAGTACCGAAGAAGCCGGAGGCTGAATCAAGCATCTGTGGCTGCTGGAGCATTGCCAGAAGGGACTAGAAACAGAAGGGATGTCCCTTCTCTCCTCTTCCCACCTTCCAACCCCTCTGGTGCCTCTCATTAGCAGAACCTAATAGAGGGCCAGCTGGCAAGCTAGTCTAGGCCCAACATTGCAGAGTATAGCAGGAGTTGGAGCTCAGAGAAAGTAGGCAAATAACTGGTCTTGTCTATCCTCTTGGTTAGTCAGCATCAGTCCCCATCGTTCTAACCAATTGTAAGAGCTCTGTGCTCTGCCTAATAAGATGCAATTATCCTTCATACAAATGAAGACTGTATTGCCTTCTACCCCAAAGAGATTTCCTGTAACAATCATATGCATATCTGCATATCTATCTGAATACTCTGTAAACTAAAGATGAAGTTATAAACTTAATCACTAACAGTAGCTTAAGTAAAATAATAGGAGAAAGAAGGAAGGGGAAGAAACATGAATTAACATAAGCCATATATATATATATATAGATACGCAAACACAAATTAAGCAAAGGTAGACATTCATAACAGTCACATTTCTGTAACTATTCATGAGGTCATCACTGATATCAATTCCTCTTCCACTGTCTATTTGTCTATTTGATGTTGCATTCATTGTAAGCTAGCAATTCAGCTTGTAGAGTCTCTCTCTCTCTTGTTTTTTAAGATACAGGCTTTTGCCCTGTTGCCCAGGTGCACACACCACATCCAGCTGATAGCTTCTTTTAAATTCTGTTTTTTAGAGATGAGGTCTCCCTGTGTTTCCCAGGCTGATCTCAAACTCCAGGGCTCAAGCTGTCCTCTACCTCAGCTTTCCAAAGTGCTAGGATTACAGGTGTGAGCCACTGCACCCGGCCAAGACTTCTTATCTGAAAGCCCTCATTTTTGAAGGGGCCTGAATTCCCAGAGGTCTTGCATTTATTGAGTTAATATGGTTTTCCAAAATGTTGCACTGAGGAGTACTAAGAGACGCCCTTAGAAGACCATAGGCTCTGTAACTAGTCTTCTCTGTCTTCTTGAGTGGCAGAACTCATTTTTAAAAATTTCTTTTTGGCCTTTTGGTTTAGTAGCATTAGAAGCTTCAAATGGTCATCTAAGCCTAAGTGGAATACTTTCTCTTTGTGAACGAAGATTCCTAAATCAACAGAGCCCAAAGGTGTAGAGACAGGTAACAAACATTATCTCAGTGGATTGCTAGTGTAGCTGTAGGAGAATCCATCCCCAAGTTCTACCCCTTGATTCTGACTGTGGGATAAATTGCACCATGCATTGATCACTGGTTCAAAGCATGTATTTCACCCTATTGGATGTAACCCCAACCTTTCAGGGTTTTCTCTTCCAATTGACCTTTAACTGGCCATTCTACCATTTGATCACAGTAGCTGTTTCTGGGAGATGTGGCACATGGGCCCATTGCTATACTTCTTTTGCCACGGAATAAATTCCTTGTTTAGAAGCAAATATTGTCTGGGATGCCATGATGATGAATAAGATGTAACGTAAGTCCAAGGATAATGAGATAGCAGAAACATAACAGGAAAGAGATATATGCCTTATGATGAAGAGTTTCAATATGAGTAATCAGCTACCAGGTGGTTCTCTGGTTTCCTGGAAAAATGATAATATATGAATGCTCCCTTTTTGGTCTCTGCTCTTGGCAAGTTAGACACTCAGCAGTAGCAATTGCCAGTTCAGTCTTGGAAAGTGTTACTCCCTGCTGCTAAGTTCCTCCACACACTCTATGCCTGCCACTCTGGACCATGAGATGGCTGGGGAAGGTGACTTCCTGCCACAGAACATGTCACCGGGGTATCTGAATATTGAGAGTCTCTTCTGTAGCAGATATCCCCTGATGACCCCATGAGACCCTCATTTCATGAAATCATAAATAAAGTAGCAATTGGAGCACCAGCATACTATAAAAACTCAGCAGTGGCTGCCTCTCTAGGCTGGGGTGATAGTGGGAGATGTTGCCGTTGTGATGAGGATGAAGGGATCCTGCAGTGGCAGAGCACAAGCACTAGCATTTAATTGCCAGAAAAAAGGTATCATCAAGGTAAAAGTAGTTAATAGCAACAGAGATATATTGATACTCAGGATACTTAGATCTACAAGGTCTTTGGTGGTGGCTAGTCAATCACCTGTCCATATAAATGAAAGAGATTGGCAACCTGCCAGAGTATTACTTGATCTTTATAACTGGAAAAATTCCTAGTCTAGTGGATAGAAATCTGACTCGAGTTGTCACAATAGGGAGTCATAGCCTCTCACCTGGTTCTGTGCTCTAAGCCCATCCAAAGATACTGAACATTTTTTCCATTCTGTTCTTTGTTGCATCCTCAGTCAATAGCAGAGGCTCGTAAGTGTGTTTTGAATGAATGGATACATGAATGAATGAATGGATATAAAAGGATAGATGTAAGAAAAAAATGAGAATGAAAAACTAAGAGGATTTTTTTGATTCAATTTGAAGAATGGATTGAAGCCTTGAACTGAAGCTTTGCGTGCTGAGGAAGATGGTGACAGTATTAACAGAAATGGGAAATTCAGCAAAAGGAATTTACTAGAGATGACAGAGAGTAAAAATATGATAAATTCAACTTTTAAAGGTGAATCTGAGAATCAATGTAGTCTTTAGTAAAGACTTCAGAGGTCAGACACAGAGTCAGCTTTTAACTTATTATTTGGTCAAAGCCACCCATTTGGGTGGGGATCGTGGCCCCATCATGACATGTGCTAGAGACCGTCCGTACGATAGGCTCACCCCACCCCAGATTCCCACCCTGCTCCATGCTCATTACCTTCTGAACCTGCGCAGGTGTCTGAGTGGAGCAGTCAGACAGAAATGTTCACACAGGGAACTCTTTATTACCTCTGACAGACGCATTTTAGCCCCATCACTTCCAAACACAACTCCTGGAAGGCTGCCCAGAATTGTTGCCAGGTATCATTGCCATGGAAACCACAGGCCACCCCGCGAGAGTTAGAGACACAAAAGCAAAAGCAGTGTAAGAACAGATTTTTTGAGGCTCTGGTCCCTCTGATTTCACACTTGACGGGACTGTATGTGTGTTCCCCTGGGAGACACAGGAGTAAAGCATATAGGGAGAATTGGGTTATTAGTGGTTTTCAGGAACAGACTATCCAAGGAAGGTACCTTTCAGAGAAGCAAGGGCACAAGTTACTCTCCAAAGCATAATAATGTTTTTCTTATTTTCCTCTAAATATAGAGCTATCACAGCTGGCACTTCTTCTGGCAAAGAATGAAGCAATATATATCCCTTGGGTTTTTGACATTGTAAACATAACTTTAGTAGAAATGGCTTTTCTATTCTAGCCATTAACTCAACCATACCAAAATTACCTTGGCTCCCTTAAACTGAGGGTGGACGGTGGCACTGATAATGGGCATTATCTAGCACAAGGATTTTTTGTTTCTCAGCTTGAAGCCAATGGAGGTATTATTATTGCTTTGTCCTCTTGAGTTGGGCAGTGTATTCATATGTTAGCATTCATGGAGCTGTACACCAAGGATGTGCGTATGACTGTATGTAAGTTGTAGCTTGATGAAATATTGTCAGCACAAAAAAATGGAAAACAAAGTATTTAATCATTCAAAGCAAAAATTCTAGTTGCTGATTTTTAAAAAATTATTATTATACTTTAAGTTCTAGGGTACATGTGCATAACGTGCAGGTTTGTTACATATGTATACTTGTGCCATGTTGCT